>NC_053028.1:671428241-671595695 GCF_003073215.2 Triticum urartu
CTTCTCTCTCTCTCTCTCGCGCCCCAGCGGTAGTACCGCACTGCCTGCGGTACTACGACCGAAGGGTCACAAGCGGCAGTACCGCTCCACAGCGGTACTACCGCCCTTGACCCCACTGCCGTAGTACCGCTGGGTAGTTTGGCTCCTACCGCCTCGATTCGAGAGGTCTTTTTCTCGTGTCGGGTTTTGCGGCACTAGTCACGGTTGTAGTGGCGGTAGTACCGTTCCAGGAGCGGCAGTACCGCCCTACCACCGCGGTAGTACCGCATTTGGGTCCATTCCCTACTAAGTCTCCTCAGCGCGGCAGTACCGCTGGTTGGCGCGGCAATACTGTCGCCTGGCGGTAGTACCGCCCCCTCTCAGCGGTAGTACCGCCCTGTGCGGGGCTGGTTGGTGGGGGGCAACGGGATTGTTGCCCCCACTATAAAAGGGAGTCCCCTTCCTCCTTCTCACCTACCTCTTCCTCCCCCAAGCTCCATTTATTGCTCAAGCTCCATTAAATACTCCAAGCTTCATTTCCGCCCGATCTATCTCTCTAGCCAATCAAATTTGTTGATTTTCTCGGGAGTGGTTGAGAAGGCCCCGATCTACACTTCCACCAAGGGATTTTCGATTCCTCCACTCATCCCTAGCGGATCTTGTTACTCTTGGGTGTTTGAGCACCCTAGACGGTTGAGGTCACCTCGGAGCCATATTCCATTATGGTGAAGTTTCGTGGTCTTGTTGGGAGCCTCCGATTAAGTTGTGGAGATTGCCCCAACCTTGTTTGTAAAGGTTCGGTCGCCGCCTTCAAGGGCACCAATAGTGGAATCACGGCATCTCGCATTGTGTGAGGGCGTGAGGAGAATACGGTGGCCCTAGTGGCTTCTTGGGGAGCATTGTGCCTCCACACTGCTCCAACGGAGACGTACTTCCCCTCAAAGGAAGGAACTTCGGTAACACATCCTCGTCTCCACCGGATCCACTCTTGGTTATCTCTTACCTTTACTTGTGCAAGCTCTCTATTGTTTCTACCCTTGCTTGCTTGTATGCTTGTTGTTATCACATCATATAGGTTGCTCACCTAGTTGCACATCTAGACAACCTACTTTGATGCAAAGTTTAATTTGGTAAAGAAAAGCTAAAAATTGGTAGTTACCTATTCACCCCCCCTCTAGTCAACCATATCGATCCTTTCAATTGGTATCAGAGCCTCGTTTCTTTATTAAGGACTTTACGGTCCAAAGAGTATGGTTGATACTGTAGACGGTGTGGAGGAACACTCCGGTGTGAATCTGATCTTGTCTACGGGAGATGAGGGAACTTCGGTCTCTCGTGAGGAGTTCAATGTGGCCTTGGAGACATTGAAAACCTCCATGACGACCGAAGTTGAAAGCATGTTTACTAAATTTCTTGAGGGGCTTAAACTATCCACTGCACCGTTGAAAGTGGGTGATTCCGCCAACAAGGTGTCGGATGCTATCCCCGACAAGGGGGAAGCTAGTAGTGAAAAGGCTCCTTCTTCTAGTGGCAAGAATGGCACTGACATCTTTGCCCATGTGGAACCACCACTTGTTTATGGTGGACCGGTTCCTTTCACTCATTTGAATCATGCCGGTCCTCCCCCTAAGATTGTGAAAAATGAGGATTTTGATTCTTGGGTTTATCGCTTTAAACGTTATTTAAATCATGTGAACACTAACCTTTGGAGAATCATTGAAGAAGGTTTCTATCCACATGATCCAAGCAACTTCACTCCTCGAGAAGCCGCGGACAATCAATTCAATGAGAATGCTCTCTTCATCATTCAAGATGCAATTCCACCCGAAGACCTACCTCATCTTTGTCCCTTCGCCTTGGCCAAAGATGCATGGCATTGTGTCGTGTCTCTCTACCGGGGAAGCACAAGCATTCAACGCTCCAACTATGAAGTGGTACAAGATGAGGCCGATGAGTTTGCAATGAAGGAAGATGAAGAACCTCGTGAGCTTTATCGGAGAGTAACCAAACTCACGGTCTCACTACGAGATCACGGGAGCAAGGACATGGATGACAATTGGATCAAGCGCAAATTCCTCAAGGCAATGATGCCCTACCACAAGGCCATGTCCTCGGTCATTCGTCAAAGACCGGACTTCCACACTTTGACCTCAAGCGAAGTGTTGGATGAGTTTGTGGCCATGAACATTTTGGACAAGACCGCCGACAATGCGGTGCTCCGTTCTCAACGGGCAAAGAAGCCTAACCTTGCATTGAAGGCCAAGCTCACCGTGGAAGAAGAAGAATAGGAAGAAGAGGAGAGCAACCCCGAAGATACGAAGCATGCATATCATGAACACATGGCACTTGCTTCAAGGCAATTTTGGAGCAAGAAAAACTCGAGGCCCAACTTTAGCAAAAACAACTCGAGTGGCACAAGGGGCAAGCAACGTGTAAGAACTTGCTACAATTGCGGCAACGTGAGTCATTTCGTTGCAGAATGCCCGTATGAGAAGAGGGAAGACAATGGTGGCAAACTCATCCGAAAGGACAAGGCCAAGTCGTTCCCCAACAAGAACAACTTCACCAAGAAGACTCCTCCCAAGGCTTTGGTTGTGCAAGAAGAGTACAATGAGGATGATGACGATGATGAAGATGATGAGTCGGTTGCCATGGCCTCCGTTGCCATTGCAACAACGTCACGGGTGTCTCTCTTCGACTCACCCAACGAGAGCATCACTGCCAAGTGCCTCATGGCTAAAGCCACCAACAAGGTAACCTCCAACATCAAAACTACTGTCAGGACCCCGATTCCAAGTCACATTGATCTAGCCAGTAACACCTAATATCACTTTGCGGCCTCACGCTCGGTATTCCCACGGGTGCAGCCTTACCATGGCCCGGGACCGTTTGCGCCTTTTGGCTCACGTATATGATAGTGTCGCTAGCATCCATATGACAGAGAACCCGGGCCGACATGGCTAGTCGTGAACCCAGAGCGGCACTAACCTATGGGGACAGGCATACATGAATCACATCGAGCATGTCGGTCAGCAGCGTGTGAATCCGGGCTGTAGCACTGGGCTAACAGGACTCCGGGAACCCGGGCTATAGCAGGCTAGGCAGGACTCCGGAGGTCACCACGTGACATTTCCCCGAAGGGACAGACACAGGAACGAAATGAAACACATGCCGGCCAGTCAAATGTACTGAGCAGTAGTGCCGGGCTAGCAGGACTCCGGTGAACCGGGATGTAGCGGACTACTATGGCTCATGGAAGCACAAGACTACATTTCCCCATAAGAGAGGCTGCCAAAGATAAACAACTAGATTATCGGATCCCACACATACCAAGCATTTCAATCATACACACAATATGCTCGATATGTGTAAATACAACATGGCATCACAACATAACTCTACGACTCAGTATTTATTCATTAGGCTCCGAGGAGCCAGAAATACAAACATGGTTCTCATGACCCAACATTCAGAGCATACAAACCAAAGCACATGCGGAAGCTTAACATGTCTGAGTACAGACATCTACAAATGAAAAAGGCTAAGAAGCCTAACTATCTACCTGATCCTGCCGAGGGCACAAGATCATAGCTGAGGTATCAAGCTAAACGTCGAAGTCCACGCGGAACTACTAGCGAGACTGAAATCTCTCTGCAAAACATAAATTAAGCAAACATGAGTACAAAGGTACTCAGCAAGACTTACATCAGAACTAGCTACATATGCATCGGTATCAACAAGGGGGGGGGGGGTTGGTGGAGTTTAACTACAGCAAGCCAGCTTTGACTCAGTGGCTAACCTGAACTACGATTGCAAGCAACTCTTTTGAGGTGGCGCACACGAGTCCACATATACACCATTCAATACACCACTATGGATCCGCTCCCGTCTCCCTACGAGAAGGCCATCCATAGCACTCACACTTATCTTGTGAGTTTTAGAGTATCCACTTTCACTTGTCTATGAACTGTTATAGGCAACCCAGAAGTCCTTTACCGCGGACATGGCTATTCGAATAGATCATTTATAACCCTACAGGGGTGTACTTCTTCACACACGCTCTCGCCACTTACCACCATGTACACGTCGTGTATCTCGGCAACCTTCAAGCGGAAGCCTGGGCGAGGGTTCGGCCACGACCTGACTAACCACACAAGTCTCTAGTCCAGGTTTATCGCCTATTCGGGTTCCATCCGTGAGGAGATCCGGCCGGAGTTTCGCTCACAGCCCCAAACGATGTGTGCAGGGTTCCCGAGACACCAAACGGGCGCCCGTACACCATGCCACGATGTATCTACCGCATCATAGCCCACCCCTAGGGTCAGTGCTACGCACGGCCGCCAACACATATCCTACAAACACCAGAAACTAGTTGCAACTCCTGGACAGAGGACAAGGGTAGTTAATAAGTCGAGAGGGTCCATTGTTCGGGCCAATGTGTGGTAGTAGCTGGTCATGGATCACAAACACAGAACTCAGTTCCTAAGAACGGTTTCAATGGACAACCCACCATGTACTCCTACATGGCCCTCACCGCTTACCTTTACCATCGTGTTCACACACTTAGCTCACACACCGTAGGACATGTTTACACACCTTCGATTCATCCCCGATGAACCAGACCTGACACAACTCTATGCAATAGCAGGCATGACAAACAAACATGAATGAGTAGGCACATCAGGGCTCAAACAACTCCTACTCATGCTAGTGGGTTTCATCTATTTACTTTGGCAATGACAGGTCATGCAGAGGATAAGGGGTTCAACTACCGCATCAAGTAACAGATGAATCGTTGTTGTCCTAATGCAGTAAAAGAGAGTAGGAGCGAGAGAGTGGGATTGTATAGAAATGAACAAGGGGGTTGTGCTTGCCTGGCACTTCTGAAGATAGAATAGCTCTTCATCGGTGTCATCGATCACTCGTCGGAAACAACGTCTACTGAGAGGGGGCAATTACCGGCAAACAAGGAAGAATACAATCAATGCAATGCAACAATATGATGCATGATCATGACATGGTAATATGTTGTGATTTGGGCTAATGCAACAGAAAGTCATTTAAATTGAAGTGGAATTCAAAACTATATCAAATTCCAACTCCAAACCTATTATGAAATTTGCCCTAATCATGTTTCATCCTAAACAGTGAAGTTAACTTTCTCAAACATGCATGGAAATGGTACAGATAGATTCGTTGAATTTTTCTGATAATTTTTCATATATAATTTATTTCATTCTGAGTTATAGATTATTTTCTATGATTTTTAGAAGTTTTAGGCATTTTCTGAAATAAATAAATCATTTAGATTTATTTAAAATCCAGAAAAGGTTTTACTGCATCAGCATGACGTAAGGGTGACGTCATCAGGTCAACTGTTGATGGCCAGGTCAAACCTGACGGCTGGGCCCCACTAGTCAGTCTCACAATTAACTATTTGGGTTAACTAAACTAACTAAACAACACTGGGTCCACTGGTCAGTGACTAACTAAACTAACTTAATTAAGTTTAGCTCTAACTAACTGGTTAGCCAGGCGAGGCCCGCATGTCAGTGACTCAAGGGTCAAACAGAGGTCAACCCCGGGTCAAACCCGGCGCTAACTGGGCTTTGACCCACTGCGGGGCCCGCTGTCAGTGACTAGGTGCGGTCCAGCTGGCGGGGATTAGCACTAATGACCCCGCCATGTTGGCTATCACCGGAGTTGGCCGGCGGCGACCAAACCCGCGACGACAATGCGCCGGACTTGCGCTAAAGGCGACGGGGGCGGTGGCTAAGGGCATCGGGGCGTAGCCCGGGCTCGCTCGCATCTAGGGAGGTAGGTGGCTGGCCGTGGGGGCGCCGGAGCTCGCCGGAACGGAGCTCGCGGCGGCGGCCGGAGCTCGGGTGATGATGGATTCATCGCTATGGTGCACTAGAGGGGAAACCGAAGGGTGCTGCGGGCTCCTGGGAGTGCAGCAAACACGGTGACGCGCTCGGGCGCAAGCTGGGGTGGCCTTGGCCATGGCGGTGAGGAACTACGGCGGCGATGAGCTCTCGGGTCCGGCGGGGCAGCTAGCTAGGGGACGAAATCGAGTGCACGGAGTGAGGGGAGAGGAAGAGGAGCTCACGAGGAGTCGGATGAGACGCTAAGTGGGCTCGGGGACAGCTTGGTGACGACGGAACGGCAGCGGCGATCTCCGGGCAGAGGCGGCGGGGACGAGCTTGATGGCGACACTTCCGGGCATCCGGGCTTGCTTCCATCATCGAGGAGATGTAGTACACGATGGCGGAGCTCCCGGAGACGGAGAGGGGTCGAGGGGTGGCCGGTGGACGCCGTGGCAGCGAGCGGCGGTGACGGGCACGCTCGGTGGTGGGGAAGAGAGCAAGACAAGGGAGGGGAGAGAGAGAGCAGCGAGTGAGGGGGAGGAGAGAGGGGTCTCGGGGGGGGGGTGCGTGGCAACGCCAGGGCGATGGGTAGACGGCAGGGAGGCAGCAGGAGGTGGAAGCAGGAGGTGGCCGCGGGTGCGCGTGCCGGCGACACGCCTCTGCCTACTGGCAGAGGTGGGTGACGACTGGCACAAGCCAGGTGGGCTGGGCCAGCACAGGTGAGGCCCAGGTGGGTTTCTCTCTCTCTCTCTCTTTATTTTTCTTTTCTATTTTTCTGTAATCTTTGTGGATTTTCTAAAAATACCTAGACCCTTTCAAAAATCACCAAACTGAACATGCCCACTATATAGAATATACCCAACATGGAACATTTCAGTTTAGGATTACTTGGGCATTTAAAATATTTACTAGCATTTAAATGCCCAAATTCAAATAACATATGATTTAATCCAGAGCCCAAATATGTCATGCAAAAATGTGCATCACCTCTGGTTACTGTTTCCAGCTTTTTGCAAGAATGATGAACATTTTTTAAAGCCATTTGGATTTACTGGAAATATTTTGGTTGAACCTAGTGAATTCCTTTAATGCTAGGGTTTAGGCAATCCCCATTTGAAGTTTCTTTCAAAGTTTAAACATGATGCACACATGAAGTTACCCTAGTGCAATGCCAGAAGCTAGGGATGTGACAACTCACCCCCACTAAACAAGAATCTCGGCCCGAGATTCAAGACGTGAGGTAAGAAGGAAGGGGGGCACAAGACCAACACGATCTTCACGATCCAGGTTGCACCTCAAAAGGTTGTTGATTCGTTGCATACGTTGATCTTGACATCCTCGCTTTTGAGATCTTCATCCACGCGATGATGATAGAAAGAAACTATACTAAGATTGATCTTCTCGAAGATCGAGCTATACAAGATCCACTCGTGGAATGAGATGTTGAAGCATCTTGAGTTGAGACACAGAACACATCGAGAGGGATGGAAGAACAAATGACGGGGTTTGATTTGTGGGCAGCAATTCCACGCTTAGAAAGATGGTGGATGGTGTTAAGGTGGCGAGGAGATAATTGCCATGGTCCCGTAATGGGGCACCTTGGGAAAAGTGAATTTTTGGATTGTTCCCTTAAGTGGCAAAAAGAATTACTTTTGATCCATAGATCATTGAAACTCTTCATACCAACTTAATGCAATTTTCAATTGATCATTTGAAAGAGGTCGAAGAAATGGCATACTCGGACTAGGATGAATGATGTGGACTACCTTGTTGGAGACAACACAATGGATGATTTGCTTATCATCGAAGACGGATGGGAACCATGGGAAGTCCATTTTTGAAGATGATCCTGGACAACTACTACTGAGGTGCAAGTTGGGAACAAAATGCAAATGCTGGGAATGATTCTGGTAACTAGGGAAAAACTCAACAATCGAGAGTGTTTCCAATGTTTCAATGGTTATAGAATCATCGAAGAAACTGAGAGCACAAGGATCTCTAAGGAACAACTTCTATAATAAGTCGCACGAAATCCTCATGGAAAGATGGGCAAAGTACTATAATGACAGATCTTCCGCTAGGTGTGTCGGCCAGAATATCAACCCTGTCGGGACCTACATCAGAGATCCTGGAAAAGTTCCAACCATCATATCTGCCTGAGATTCAGATCTAGTTGGTAATAGGATATTTCAGATAGCATGTCTCGAAAAGAAAGTTTGCAACGCAAACCGACGAGATGACGTTGCGAGATTCTCAGAAGATGAACTACGATAGTAAGCTCCAAAACATGAGCCGGTTTTGCTACAAACCTGTGAACACGCTGTCCCAGACAAGCATGACCACATAGTACTCTTATTAATAAAACACTACCGAGTCCAGATGGGGAACCATCTTCGAGGATATCGAAGTCCTTGCGTAAGTCTAGCTCTTAAGAAGAAACTTCTTCTCCTTGAACAAATCAATCAGTGGCTTGGTGTGCTAGGGATTCACATAGAATGAAGGTTGCAAGTCTGTAGACCACAGAATACTTCACACGTATGCATGACTGACTTGGGATGACTCCGGAGAAAGTGAAACAAACTTTCCCAAATTCATGGCGGCAACTTGCTTCAAATGCACGTGAACTAGAGGAAGTCACTTCTTATACCAAACATATGCTTCATGAGCTAGCATGAAGAAATGTTTTCAAAGTTTCCAACACTTGCTTAATGTTCAATATGAATCATGGATAAGATGAAAATATTGTCGATGGGCTCAACAACAGGTCATCCAGATTTCCGTCAAGATGGAATTCCATAATTATGTGAACAAGGTGATAGCATTGGTCAGACCCGAAAAGATATAACGGTGTATGCTCGAGGAAACCCACGAGTAAGACAACATTATGAACATCGTTGGTTCTCATTTGACTTGACGATAGCCCACACTCAAATCAAGGTTTGGACAAGGCGATAGATTCAACAACCGATCCCGAGGAGCAATCGATGAAAATGTCATCTTTCTTCAACACACACACACACAAGGATATCCCTTGGAATGAACTGAGCCGGACAAGCTTTCATTTTCCAACTCTCCAAGTTGTTGTTTAGCTTAACCAACTAGCTCAGGGTATCCAACACAGATTCTTGGAGAAGGGGTGGTTTACAAGAAACCAACTTGATCACGAGCTCAACATAACAGTCAGGGGGCAACCTGGTGAAACTTCCGAGGAAATATTCAGAAAATCACGAACCACCGATATGTTTCTAAGCTCGGGAACAATCTTTCTTTTCAGAGCAAGACGATATGATCAAGAGAGCGAGGTACTGACACAATCCTAACTCATTGATCGAAGAGTGCACCAGGAAAAATGGAATAGGTAGCACAATCTATCTTAGAATGATGATTCAATAACCAACATGCTAAGAATGAGAATATTTCCCATTTACTACCAAGCAACTAGTTGCTAGGAGTATTGATTTCACACATCACGGTTCACTTGTCCGTATTCCGGTTACAACAACACGGAACCGAGGAATGAACAATGATGGCAAGAAGTATCACTAAATCAAGAATTCATAGGAGGTGGTACAATTCTCATGACATTCTTGACAAAAGATGGTAATACTCCAGGGTAGAACAGAACAAAACCTGGATTGGCATTTTGATCTGTGGGATACAACTACTTTGACCCAATCCTAGAAATGGATGAGGTATTGGAGTTTGTTTCTCCTAGTCATTCCAGAATAGAATGGCTTAACGGACCACGAGAATGATAAACATCGATAACATGGATGCACAATTACTCCTGACTATAAATTGATAGACGATGGTCGGAATATAAATGAAGCGGGACAACTCAAGAGGACATATATCTTTCGGAGTTGTGGATGCATAGATTAATATGTAGAACCAAGTTCAACAAGTTTCTTCCATATAACCCATGCAGAAAGGTAGATTTGGCAGAATCACAATTATGAATGGAGAACTCCTCAAGAGTACTCTGATTGTGATATTTTGGTTCAAAGAACTTCTGCCTTAATGGTTCATGGTATTTGGAAGAAGGAAATACCATGGACCTCGAGGACTGTCGCAAGGTTACTAATATCCTAAAGGAACTAGCAACACTATCAACATGAGGTAAGTAGGGTGAATCTTGGGTTCAAGAACCCATGAATAGAGTACCTGCTACTACATGGCATCACGGGATGTTTTCGAGAATAGTGGCCAGAATCACACACTGGGGATACAAAACATGGCTAGATCACTAGGTGACTCCCTAAAACACCTAGGTCCATAAAAATAGCTCCAACATATATGTCGAGGCAACAGAGTACCTCAACTCACCGATTAGTGTGATTAATCTGGCCCAATTGGACATCAGGAACAGGAGGAAGGGGTTTGCAAATATATCAGACTACTTAGAAACCTGGGATGACTCGGACAGCATAACGACTGTAAATGCTCAAAAAGATTTGAGACATCCTGCAACATGGTGGCATAATCACTCAACATCATAATATCAAGGTTCCGAGACCAATTATGAACGCACGGAAGTACTGGAAACTGAACTGCGGCATGAATCCATCAATCCTATAAGTCAACGGGTTAGCAACACATAATCCTGATAGATAGAGGAGAAAGCCTAGTTTCTTAACCCTGTAGAAAAGAAGAGGTTGACTCAAATCAGAAGGGCATAAGGTAAAGGAGTAAAAAGAGCTTTATGTTCCCTTCCACATTCAATTCCCTTATATAACTAAAGCAGTTCTTGACTCAACTTCGACCAGTTTGGCTTGGTAATCCTACAGGCAGTCAGGCTCTGATACCAAAGCTGTCAGGACCCCGATTCCAAGTCACATCGATTTAGTCGGTAACACCTCATATCACTTTGCGGCCTCACGCACGGTATTCCCACGGGTGTCGCCTTACCATGGCCCGGAACCATTTGCGCCTTTTGGCTCACGTATATGATAGTGTCGCTAGCATCCATATGACAGAGAATCTGGGCCGACATGGCTAGTCATGAATCCAAAGCGGCACTAACCTATGGGGACAGGCATACATGAATCACATCGAGCATGTCGGTCAGCAGCGTGTGAATCCGGGCTGTAGCACTGGGCTAACAGGACTCCGGGAACCCGGGCTGTAGCAGGCTAGGCAGGACTCCGGAGGTCACCGCGTGACATTTCCCCGAAGGGACAGACACAGGAACGAAATGAAACACATGCCGGCCAGTCAAGTGTCCTGAGCAGTAGTGCTGGGCTAGCAGGACTCCGGTGAACCGGGCTGTAGCTGAGTACTATGGCTCATGGAAGCACAAGACTACATTTCCCCATAAGAGAGGCTGCCAAAGATAAACAACTAGATTGTCGGATCCCACACATACCAAGCATTTCAATCATACACACAATATGCTCGATATGTGTAAATACAACATGGCATCACAACATAACTCTACGACTCAGTATTTATTCATTAGGCTCCGAGGAGCCAGAAATACAAACATGGTTCTCATGACCCAACATTCAGAGCATACAAACCAAAGCACATGCGGAAGCTTAACATGTCTGAGTACAGACATCTATAAATGAAAAAGGCTGAGAAGCCTGACTATCTACCAGATCCCGCCGAGGGCACAAGATCGTAGCTGAGGTATCAAGCTAAACGTTGAAGTCCACGCGGAACTACTAGCGAGACTGAAATCTCTCTGCAAAACATAAATTAAGCAAACATGAGTACAAAGGTACTCAGCAAGACTTACATCAGAACTAGCTACATATGCATCGGTATCAACAAGGGGGGGTGGTGGAGTTTAACTGCAGCAAGCCAGCTTTGACTCAGTGGCTAACCTAAACTACGATTGCAAGCAACTCTTTTGAGGTGGCGCACACGAGTCCACATATACACCATTCAATACACCACTATGGATCCGCTCCCGTCTCCCTACGAGAAGGCCATCCATAGCACTCACACTTATCTTGCGAGTTTTAGAGTATCCACTTTCACTTGTCTATGAACTGTTATAGGCAACCCAGAAGTCCTTTACCGCGGACACGGCTATTCGAATAGATCATTTATAACCATGCAGGGGTGTACTTCTTCACACACGCTCTCGCCACTTACCACCATGTACACATCGTGTATCTCGGCAACCTTCAAGCGGAAGCCTGGCGAGGGAGTCGGCCACGACCTGACTAACCACACAAGTCTCTAGTCCAGGTTTATCGCCTATTCGGGTTCCATCCGTGAGGAGATCCGGCCGGAGTTTCGCTCACAGCCCCAAACGATGTGTGCAGGGTTCCCGAGACACCAAACGGGCGCCCGGTACACCGTGCCATGGTGTGTCTACCGCATCATAGCCCACCCCTAGGGTCAGTGCTACGCACGGCCGCCAACACATATCCTACAAACACCAGAAACTAGTTGCAACTCCTGGACAGAGGACAAGGGTAGTTAATAAGTCGAGAGGGTCCATTGGTTTCGGGCCCAATGCGTTGTAGTAGCTGGTCATGGATCACAAACACAGAACTCAGTTCCTAAGAACGGTTTCAATGAGACAACCCACCATGTACTCCTACATGGCCCCTCACCGCTACCTTTACCAAATCGTGTTCACACACTTAGCTCACACACAGTAGGACATGTTCACACACCTCCGATTCATCCCCGATGAATCAGACCTGACTCAACTCTAAGCAGTAGCAGGCATGACAAACAAACATGAATGAGTTGGCACATTAGGGCTCAAACAACTCCTACTCATGCTAGTGGGTTTCATCTATTTACTGTGGCAATGACAGGTCATGCAGAGGAAAGGGGTTCAACTACCGCAGCATGTAACAGTTGAATCGTTGTTGTCCTAATGCAGTAAAAGAGAGCAGGAGCGAGAGAGTGGGATTGTATCGGAATGAACAAGGGGTTTTTTCTTGCCTGGCACTTCTGAAGATAGAATAGCTCTTCATCGGTGTCATCGATCACGTCGTCGGAAACAACGTCTACTGAGAGGGGGCAATTACCGGCAAACAAGGAAGAATACAATCAATGCAATGCAACAATATGATGCATGATCATGACATGGCAATATGTTGTGATTTGGGCTAATGCAACAGAAAGTCATTTAAATTGAAGTGGAATTCAAAACTATATCAAATTCCAACTCCAAACCTATTATGAAATTTGCCCTAATCATGTTTCATCCTAAACAGTGAAGTTAACTTTCTCAAACATGCATGGAAATGGTACAGATGGATTCCTTAAATTTTTCTGATAATTTTTCATATATAATTTATTTCATTCTGAGTTATAGATTATTTTCTATGATTTTTAGAAGTTTTAGGCATTTTCTGAAATAAATAAATCATTTAGATTTATTTAAAATCCAGAAAAGGTTTTACTGTGTCAGCATGACGTAAGGGTGACGTCATCAGGTCAACTGTGGCTGGCTAGGTCAAACCTGACGGCTGGGCCCCACTAGTCAGTCTCACAGTTAACTATTTGGGTTAACTAAACTAACTAAACAACACTGGGCCCACTGGTCAGTGACTAACTAAACTAGCTTAATTAAGTGTAGGTCTAACTAACTGGTTAGCTGGGCGAGGCCCGCATGTCAGTGACTCAAGGGTCAAACAGAGGTCAACCCCGGGTCAAACCCGGCGCTAACGGCGGTGAGGAACTACGGCGGCGATGAGCTCTCGGGTCCGGCGGGGCAGCTAGCTAGGGGACGAAATCGAGTGCACGGAGTGAGGGGAGAGGAAGAGGAGCTCACGAGGAGTCGGATGAGACGCTAAGTGGGCTCGGGGACGGCTTGGTGACGACGGAACGACGTCGGCGATCTCCGGGCAGAGGCGGCGGGGACGAGCTTGATGGCGACGCTTCCGGGCATCCGGGCTTGCTTCCGTCGTCGAGGAGATGTAGTAGACGATGGCGGAGCTCCCGGAGACGGAGAGGGGTCGAGGGGTGGCCGGTGGACGCCGTGGCAGCGAGCGGCGGTGACGGGCACGCTCGGTGGTGGGGAAGAGAGCAAGACAAGGGAGGGGAGAGAGAGCAGCGAGTGAGGGGGAGGAGAGAGGGGTCTCGGGGGGGGGGGTGCGTGGCAACGCTAGGGCCATGGGGAGACGGCAGGGAGGTAGCAGGAGGTGGAAGCAGGAGGTGGCCGCGGGTGCTCGCGCCGGCGACACGCCTCTGCCTACTGGCAGAGTTTGGTGACGACTGGCACAAGCCAGGTGGGCTGGGCCAGCACAGGTGAGGCCCAGGTGGGTTTCTCTCTCTCTCTCTCTCTCTTTATTTTTCTTTTCTATTTTTATGTAATCTTTGTGGCTTTTCTAAAAATACCTAGACCCTTTCAAAAATCACCAAACTGAACATGCCCACTGTATAGAATATACCCAACATGGAACATTTCAGTTTAGGATTACTTGGGCATTTAAAATATTTACTAGCATTTAAATGCCCAAATTCAAATAACATATGATTTAATCCAGAGCCCAAATATGTCATGCAAAAATGTGCATCACCTCTGGTTACTGTTTCCAGCTTTTTCCAAGAATGATGAACATTTTTTAAAGCCATTTGGATTTACTGGAAATATTTTGGTTGAACCTAGTGAATTCCTTTAATGCTAGGGTTTAGGCAATCCCCATTTCAAGTTTCTTTCAAAGTTTAAACATGATGCACACATGAAGTTACCCTAGTGCAATGCCAGAAGCTAGGGATGTGACAACTTCCATCATTAATCATCCTTCCCAAACGGATAGCATTAATGAACTTGAGGGAGCTAATGTGGAGGCTAATGAGTTTGAGGCTTTTATTGGCAAACTCAAGGGAAAATCCAAGAAGCACTTTGTTGCTCTCTTGGAACAACTTGGTGAGGCCAATGACATGATCGAGGCTCACGAAGACACCATCTCTAAGATGGAAGGGCATAGTCGTGACTATGCCGATGAGATTTCGGATCTTTCCAATGCTCTTGAGGAAGAGTGTGGTCTTCGTTTGGCTCTTGAGGAGTCACACAACATTGATCATGCTAAGTTAAAGAAAGATTATGATCATGCCCTCATTGTTTCTCATGTGCTAAATTCCGAGAAGGCCAAACTCAGGGTTGATCTTGCTAGACTCAAAGAGGAGTTTGATATACTTGACAAGGCCCACAAGGCCTTGAAGGGTATTCACGCTAGTCTCAAGGAGTCTCATGATCAACTCCAAGTGAAGCTAACTAAGGAGAAAGCAACTTTTCCTCATATGGTTTTAATTAATAATGCAAATGCTACTAACCCGTGTTGTGAGCATATACATCTTGTTGAGGAAAATGCTAAGTTGAAGGAGCAACTTGAGAGAGGTCTTGCAACTTGCATACAAGGCAAGAAGAACCTCAACGATCTCTTGATCAACCAAAAGGGTGGTGTGGCCAAGGAAGGGGTTGGGTACGTGCCCGACTCCAAGAACAAGAAGAAGAATGACAAGACCAAACGACCTCCTCCCCTCATGCAAACCTTTGTGAGGGAGGGAGAGAGTGCCCCCGAGGAGAAGAAGAAGAATAATGTCAAGAAGGGCAATGTCATCCCTCCCAACAAAGCCGGCGATTTTAATCCTTCTTATGTGTTATGCCGTGCTAGTGATGGGCATGTTTATGCCAAATTTGTTGGTTCTCTTCATGAGTACATTGAATGGTCTATTTGGGTTCCTAAGACCCTTGTTACTAACATCAAAGGACCCATTACAAAATGGGTACCTAAAACCAAGCATTGATCTCTTGTAGGTGTTTGCTTCCGGTGGTGGATCATGGTTGCTCGATAGCGGAGCTACAAATCATATGACCGGAAGCAAGGACTTGGTGGTGGACGTGCACAAAGTTCCATCTATGCCCACCAATGTCGAGTGGGGTGACGCCTCATCCTCTAAGGTATTGGGACTTGGCAAGGTGGTCATCTCTCATGATCTCACGATCGAGAAGGTCATGCTTGTTGAGTCCCTTGCATACAATTTACTTTCCGTTCGTCAACTTGCAATCATGGGCTTTGCCACTTTCTTTGATATCGATACCGTGGCCCTCTTGTGGGGCAAGACTCTTAAAGTAGCTTTTGTTGGGCATGTCGAGAATGGTCTATATTTGATTAACTTTTTGGAGCGACCCACTAAGACCGCGACATGCCTAATGGCTAAAGTTGATGTGGGATGGCTTTGGCATCGCCGTTTAGCCCATGTCAATATGAGATCTTTGCAAAGTCTTCTCAAGGGGGACCATGTCCGTGGACTAACGAATGTTAGCTTTGTTAAAGATCGTGCTTGCAGTGCCTGTATCGAAGGAAAGCTACATGAGAAGGCTGACCCTCCCACGACTATCATTTATTCAAGGAGGCCCTTGGATCTCCTTCACATGGATCTTTTTGGGCCCCCATCCTTCGATAGTCTTGGAGGTAGGAAGTATTGCTTGGTGATTGTGGATGACTACTCAAGGTACACATGGGTGTATTTCTTCAAGAGGAAGAGCGAGACCCAACAAACCGTCATTGACTTTGCAAATGAAGCACAACGTCAACACAATGCAAAGATATTGACAATAAGAAGTGACAATGGCACCGAGTTCAAGAACTACACCTTGGATGAATTTCTTAGTGATGAGGGAATCAAGCATCAATATTCCGCACCATACACCCCTCAACAAAACGGTGTTGCAGAGAGGAAGAACCGGACGTTGATGGATGCGGCAAGGACCATTATGGAGGAGTTCAAGTCTCCATACAACTTTTGGGCCGAAGCCATCAACACCGCGTGTCATGCATCCAATCGGCTCTACCTCCGCAAGGGCTTGAACAAGACCCCATATGAGATACTCACCAGTAACAAGCCCAACCTCAAGTACTTCCGGGTATTCGGGTGTAAGTGTTTCATTCTCAAGAAAGGTGTTCGGTTGTCTAAATTTGAGGCTAGAGCTTATGAGGGCATATTTGTTGGTTATGCTACAAACTCTCATGCTTACCGTGTCCTCAATAAATCCACGGGACTTATTGAGGAGACGTGTAACGTGGAGTTTGATGAGAATAACGGCTCCCAAGTGGAGCAAAGTGGCACTTGTGATGTAGGTGATGAAATTCCTCCTCAAGCCATAAGAAGAATGGGTGTTGGTTTCATCCTACCCATTGAGGAACCCCTTGTGGCCGAAGGAGAAGGACAATGCTCCACTCAAGTGGAGCCATCACCAACCCAAGGCCCACACGCTTTCGAAGAACAAAGTGAAGGCCCTCAACCTCATGAACAAGACCAAGGGCAAGATCATACTCAAGACGGTGTTGACACACCAAGTGATGCCCAAGGTCAAGTTCTCTCCCCGAGCAAGTTCAAGATCAAGAACAAGTTCATGACGGCGCTCAAGATGACCAAGTAACCGCTCCTCAACTCACCACTGAGGAGGAATTAGAGCGTCGTGCCGCCAAGGTTGCTTCCAAGCTCTCCACCAAGGATCATCTCATGACGAATGTGCTTGGAAGCTTAAGAAAGGGGGTAAGCACTCGTAGACAATTAGCAAATTATTGTGAGCATCACACGTTTGTCTCTTGTGTGGAGCCCCACAAGGTCTATGAGGTGCTAGAAGATCCGGATTGGCTCAATGCCATGCATGAAGAACTCAACAACTTCGAGTGCAACAAAGTGTGGAGATTGGTGCCAAGGCCAACAGGGAACCATAATGTCATTGGAACCAAGTGGATATTCAAGAACAAGCAAGATGCCCATGGGATTATCATTCGCAACAAGGCTCGTTTGGTAGCACAAGGCTACTCCCAAGTCGAGGGTATCGACTACGGTGAAACCTTTGCTCCCGTTGCTCGTCTTGAATCCATTCGCATGTTGATTGCATATGCTTCTCATCATAACTTTAAGTTAAAACAAATGGATGTGAAGAGTGCTTTTCTTAATGGTCCCATTCATGAATTGGTTTACGTCAAGCAACCCCCCGGGTTCGAGGATCCCTACTTTCCCGATCATGTGTATCAACTCGATAAGGCACTCTATGGCCTTAAACAAGCCCCACGTGCGTGGTATGACCACCTTCCCGAGTTGTTACAAGACCGTGGTTTTGAAGTTGGGCTAATCGACCCCACTCATTTTACTAAGAAGGTCAAAGGGGAGTTGTTTGTGTGCCAATTATATGTTGATGATATTATCTTTGGTTCTCCTAACAAAGCTTTCAATGAGGAATTTGCCGCTCTCATGACCTCAAAGTTCGAGATGTCCTCCATGGGAGAGTTGAAGTTCTTTCTAGGGTTCGAAGTGAAGCAAAGAAGAGAAGGAACTTTCATCAATCAATCCAAATACACTCAAGACATGCTCAAGAGATTCAAGCTAAGTGACGTCAAGCCGGGTTCCACTCCAATGCCCACCAAGTGCCAACTTGACTTAGATCCCAATGGTAAAGTGGTGGATCAAAAGGTATATTGTTCCATGATTGGATCCTTGCTTTACCTTTGTGTATCTAGACCGGACATCATGTTGAGTGTGGGAATTTGTGCACGGTTTCAAGCCGCACCTAAGGAAAGTCACTATGTGGCGGTCAAACGAATCTTTCGATATTTGGCTCATACCCCAAACTTTGGCTTATGGTACCCAAGAGGATCAAACTTCAAGCTTGTAGGGTACTCGAATTCCGATTGGGTGGGAGACAAAGTGGATAGTAAGTCCACTTCCGGAGGGTGCCAATTCCTTGGTTGCTCTTTGGTAAGTTGGTCTTCCAAAAAAGCAAAGTTGTGTGTCTCTCTCGTCCACCGAAGCGGAGTATGTGGCGGCCGGTAGTTGTTGTGCACAACTCTTATGGATGAGGCAAACTTTAAAGGATTACGGTGTCACTTGTGACAAAGTGCCTCTTTGGTGTGACAATGAAAGTGCCATCAAGATCTCTCTCAACCCGGTGCAACACTTCAAGACGAAGCATATTGAGATCCGGTATCACTTCATCCGGGATCACATTAGGCAAGGAGAGATCGAGCTCAACTATGTCAACACTCATGATAACCTTGCAGATATCTTCATGAAGCCCTTGGATGAAGCAAGATTTCGCGAGTTAAGGCATGAGCTAAATATCATTGATTCGAGCAATGTTGCTTGAACTCGCGCACACCCTATCACGCTCAACTTGTTGTCTAGTTTAGGTGTAGGCATGGACATAGGGGGAGTGTTGTTCTCTAAATGAACTCTCCCTCCCCCCATTATGCATAAATTGATCAAGTCTTTCACCTTAGCCATTGTTGATGGCACTTGTGCTTCAAAGACGAGTTTTGGTCATGGGCCCAAGGTTAAAATCTTCGTGGTGCCATACCTTTTGACTCAAACATAGGTGGCCTCGGCCACTGCCCTCTTTTGAAGAGGTGTGTCTTGGTCGTTTGCTGTTGTGCTTTGTTGTTTCTCTCTTGCCGTTTTTGTCATTTCGTCGAGCTAAAGCCGTGTCTGTTTAGCTGCCGTGGCGTGCTGGGCGGTACTACCGCTGGTGGTGCGTGGTACTACCGCTTATAAGCGGTACTACCGCCCCCCAGCGCGGTACTACCGCTGAGGGACAGGACCTGAGGGTTAAGTCCAGGCAGGGGGAGGTTTCTTCTCCCCCATACCCATTCACTTCGCCCCTCTTGTCTCTTCCTCTCTCCAGCCTCCTCTTGCCGCGGGAGGGCTCCGGCGAATCTCTATCTCTGGGGCGTCCCTCTCCATTTCCTTTGGTGGAGTCGATCCCCACCTCATCCTCTTGCCATGGATGCCGGTATTGCCCCCGTTCCTTCTTTCGTTTTGTCTCCTTTTAGTTCTTGTTTCTTAGGGGCAATGGTGGTTGCATCTCTAGATTTTTGGCGAAATCTAGGCATGAGTTGGTTGGAGAAGGCAACTAGACTTTCTAGATTAGAGTTTGGTAGGATTATTTTTGAATTTGGTAGGCCGGTAGTGCCGGATCTGACCACAGTAGTAGGAAACCACTGTTTCACCGCCTCGTGCTATGAAACTGCTGTTTATCCGCCTCAAGCCGTACTACCGCTCCCTTTGGAGCGGTACTACCGCTTGACCTAGAGCGGTACTACCGCTCCCTTTGGGGCGGTACTACCGCGAGCAGGTCACGGTACTACCGCTGCATGCCAATTTCCATCATTCTCCTGCCTTACCTTGATCTTTTTGTTGTGTTTGTTGGCTTATGCTCGTTCTTTCTGGTTGTTTCGCTTTGTTCTTGTGTTTGGCTCCAGGTGATGACCGTTCCGAGCAGCAAGGTCGCCGTATCAACCCCGGGCGTGCCACATCAAAACGCTACCGCACCTCAGAGCCTGCCGGTGGTTCCTCGAGCACCCAATCGCCTCCAGCAAGTGCTTCTGCAAGTGTTCCTCCACCTCCTCAGCAATCGAAGCGAGCCGCCAACAAGCCAAAAGGGAAGACTGTGACTGAGATGACCAACAAGGAGTTTTGGGAGAAGCGTCACCGCAACCCCTATGCGGTGGACCAAGAACCCACCTTGGTCAACCGCCCGTTCTGGAACCGTTTTCAGTTTGCCATCTACTTTGATGTGATCAAGGCCAAGAAGAATCTTTTTGTTGATGTTCGCTCCATTGACACTGATGCTATGGAGAAGGATCCGGAGTACTTTGGCGAAGCTCTTCAGATGTGCACTCAGCTAAACATTCTCAGGATCATGCAATTCAATAAGGATTTCGATGCGGATTTGGTGGCTCAATTCTATGCCACCGTCCACCTTGGGACGGATGTCGACAGGACTCTGACATGGATGACCAATGGAAAGCTGTTTTCTGTCAAGTGGAAGGCTTTCATGGAGTTACTTGATGTGGTGGATACCGGGCTTGAGACTCCTGTCGGTTTCCGTCCTCACCGCAATGCTACATCCACCCCCAAGCAAGCCCTTTGGCCCTACTGCACTGTGAAGGTTCACCCAGTCACTCAGAAGAAGACCTATGAGCTGTCTCCGTATCTGGACATTCTTCATCGCATATTCCGTGAGACTCTCTTCCCTCGGATCGGGAATCTGGATATTGTCCACTCTTACCTTGTGGACATGCTCCTTTTTTGTCAGCATGAGAAGGAAGCAAGCACTGGAGAGAGCCTGGATATCTCTCATGTCATGTGGTCTGAACTTCTATCTGCCATGTCTGAGCGCAAGTGTCCTATCTATGGTCCATTCATCATGAGGCTCATTGAGAGGGCCTGGGCACAGACTTATCCCAGAGTGCTGCTAGAGACTGGAGACTTGGTGTCTCATGAGATCAAGCGTCTGAGGAAGAAGGACAACTGGACAGCGCCTCACACAGGGGGTCCATCTGCTACTGCTGCCACATGGGGTCCGTCTGCTGATGCTGCTACTGCTGCTGCTGCTACTGCCATGGGGACCGAGGGTGAGGCTGCTACTGATGATCATGAGGAGAACTTTGGCCCCTCTAGTGCAGAACCGTCGTGGGCACAGAAGCTTAAGCGCAAGATGAAGAAGCTTTTCTGCATGGAGTCTCATGGTCAGTACATGACTCATGTGGCGGAGAAGCATGCCAGGACGCGCCACAAGGAGCTCATGCGTCAGATGGGAGCAACTGTTGTCAGTGGGTCTGAGGGTCAGATCACTGAAGAGGAGGACTGGATTCATCAGAATTGCCACTGGACCGACTCCGATGCCGAGCAGTTTTCGACCCACGATGAAGATGCAGAGATGTGATGTTCGAGACCTTCCCCTCCCATCACCTGGAGTCATAGTGTCACTCTATGCCCTTTTTGGTGTCTCGCTGCCAAAGGGGGAGAGAGTGTAGGGATTTGCTTCTTGTGTCGTGCTTTGAGTCGTCTTGTGTTTTCTTGTGTGTTCCTTCTTTGGTTTGGTTTGGTGTGAGACCTAAGTCCTAGTCATATGGTGTAAGACATATGCTCCCTATCGCTACCTTATTACTTATGTCACTTCAGAGTACTGTAGTTTATATTGAGATGCATGCTTGTCCTGTTTATTCTCTTCTCTCATATATCTTGTGCTTAGTGTTGTTGGACTATAAAATATAGGGGGAGTGTTGATCCGAATGTGTGTGCCGTGCCTTATCTTGGTGCACACATTTTGGGGGAGCCCGTCTATATTTTGTAGTTCTTAGTTTTACTCGTTTTAATTCTTTTCCTTGCGCAAATCCCTTGTTGTCATCAATCCACCAAAAAGGGGGAGATTGTTATGGCATATCTCTCTCAAGGTAGTTTTGGTGATTGATGACAACATGTTTGCGGACTAATCTTGTGCGTTGAATTATTCTCAGATTCTCCCCTGGCACGAGACGCTTTCTTCCCCTTGGAGTGTATTTCAAGACGGTGTAGCTCTTTCGTTTCTTTCTAGGTGGACTAGTTGCGTAGAGGGCACCGTACTATCAAGAGGGGGTCCGCTGGGGTTTTGCTTGGGTGGAATCATCACGTACACATCAGCTTCTCACCCTCCGAGCTTTTCCTGTCCATTGAAGAGATCTCTTCTCTCTTCCTTGTTCTGTCTAGGTCTAAGCGGCAGTACCGCGCACCCAGCGGTAGTACCGCTGAGAAGCCACAAGCGGCAGTACCGCTTCGCAGCGGTAGTACCGCCGTGGCTCCACAACAGTAGTACCGCTGTGGCTCCACATCAGTAGTACCGCTGGGGGCCTGGCTCCTCCGCTGGTCCTCGGCTTATTTGAGAGATCCCTTCTCTCTCTCTCGCGCGCGCCCCAGCGGTAGTACCGCACTGCCTGTGGTACTACGGCCGAAGGGTCACAAGCGGCAGCACCGCTCCACAGCGGTACTACCGCCCTTGAGCCCACTGCCGTAGTACCGTTGGGTAGTTTGGCTCCTACCGCCTCGATTCGAGAGGTCTTTTTCTCGTGTCGGGTTTTGCGGCACTAGTCACGGTTGTAGTGGCGGTAGTACCGTTCCAGGAGCGGTAGTACCGCCCTACCACCGCGGTAGTACCGCATTTGGGTCCGTTCCCTACTAAGTCTCCTCAGCGCGGCAGTACCGCTGGTTGGCGCGGCAGTACCGTCGCCTGGCGGTAGTACCGCCCCTCTCAGCGGTAGTACCGCCCTGTGCGGGGCTAGTTGGTGGGGGGCAACGGGATTGTTGCCCCCACTATAAAAGGGAGTCCCCTTCCTCCTTCTCACCTACCTCTTCCTCCCCCAAGCTCCATTTATTGCTCAAGCTCCATTAAATACTCCAAGCTTCATTTCCGGCCGATCTATCTCTCTAGCCAATCAAATTTGTTGATTTGCTCGGGAGTGGTTGAGAAGGCCCCGATCTACACTTCCACCAAGGCATTTTCGATTCCCCCACTTATCCCTAGCGGATCTTGTGACTCTTGGGTGTTTGAGCACCCTAGACGGTTGAGGTCACCTCGGAGCCATATTCCATTATGGTGAAGCTTCGTGGTCTTGTTGGGAGCCTCCGATTAAGTTGTGGAGATTGCCCCAACCTTGTTTGTAAAGGTTCGGTCGCCTCCTTCAAGGGCACCAATAGTGGAATCACGGCATCTCGCATTATGTGAGGGCGTGAGGAGAATACGGTGGCCCTAGTGGCTTCTTGGGGAGCATTGTGCCTCCACACCGCTCCAACGGAGACGTACTTCCCCTCAAAGGAAGGAACTTCGGTAACACATCCTCGTCTCCACCGGATCCACTCTTGGTTATCTCTTACCTTTACTTGTGCAAGCTCTCTATTGTTTCTACCCTTGCTTGCTTGTATGCTTGTTGTTATTGCATCATATAGGTTGCTCACCTAGTTGCACATCTAGACAACCTACTTTGATGCAAAGTTTAATTTGGTAAAGAAAAGCTAAAAATTGGTAGTTGCCTATTCACCCCCCCTCTAGTCAACCATATCGATCCTTTCAACACGTCTCTTTGGTGTCAATCCAGATTACACATCTCTTCGCATCTTTAGTTGTGCATGTTGGCCGAATCTTAGACCTTACAACACACGTAAATTTTCTTTTCGTTCCAAGCAGTGTGTCTTCTTAGGCTATAGCCCTATGCACAAAGGAGTTAAATGCCTTGATGTTTCCACTGGAAGGGTCTATATATCCAGAGATGTTGTTTTTGACGAGTCAGTTTTTCCCTTCAAGTCTCTCCATCCAAATGCCGGTGCCCTTCTCCGTAAAGAAATTCTTCTTCTTCCGAATTTTGATCAAGGGGGCGATAACACTTGTGCTAACCAATGTGTTAATACTCCTGCTAGTTCTTCTCCTGTTGATATACGTGTGCAGGTGCCTGAAGAAAACGGAGGTCAAAATGATCAAAATCATGAAAATCCAGCACAAAATGAAGCATTATTTCATGTGCATGAAGAAGGAGCAGCATGCGTGGAGCACGAGGATGATTTGGCTGCTCCTGCCACACCTACGCGTCAGCCAGCTTTGGATCGCGTGCAAGGATCCGCCTTGGATCGAGCACCTACCAGCGCGAGTGCCAACAGTTCGGCAGCGGGCAGCGCTCAGGGCTTCACGAGCCAGTCCGCCGCTGCCGCGTCATCACGCGGGGCCGCACGGTCTACCCAGATGCAGCCAGCCAGGGAGGGCGCGGGATCCCCTGCAACGGTTATCTCTGCGGCCCATGGTAGTCCTGGTTCTGGAGCAGCCACACAGGTGACTACAGGATCTGCTACATCCGGATCTGCTGCATTGACTCAGAACATGGTTTCGGACGGATCTCCAGGATCTTCTGCAACCAGTCAGATTATGCAATCTCCTATGCAACCGAATACTACCACTACCTCAAGGGTCATGACCAGGCTACAAAAAGATATTAAAAAATCCAAAAATAAGAACTGACGGAACTATACGGTATGGAATGTTATGTATTTCAGGAGAACCAACAAACTTGGGTGATGCACTTGGAGATTCAAAATGGAAAAAGGCGATGGATGAAGAATATATTGCACTAATGAAGAACAAGACATGGCATTTAGTGCCGAATCCGAGAGGTAAAAATATTATTGATTGCAAATGGGTATATAAAATCAAGAAGAAGGCAGATGGCTCTATTGATAGATACAAGGCACGTCTAGTTGCAAAAGGTTTCAAACAACGCTATGGCATTGATTATGAGGACACCTTTAGTCCTGTTGTTAAAGCTGCGACTATACGACTTGTCCTAGCTATTGCTGTATCAAGGGGATGGAGTCTAAGACAGCTAGATGTACAGAACGCGTTCTTACATGGTGTTCTAGAAGAGGAGGTTTATATGAGGCAACCACCAGGGTATGAAAACAAGCAAAAACCACATCATGTGTGCAAACTTGACAAGGCTCTTTATGGTTTGAAACAGGCACCTCGAGCATGGTACTCTAGGTTGAGCTCAAGGTTGAAATATCTTGGTTTCATTGCATCAAAAGCTGACAGTTCTCTCTTTATTTATAACAAGGCAAACACTACCATTTTTGTGCTTATTTATGTGGATGATATCATAGTTGCAAGTTCCTCACAGGATGCCACTAATGCTCTTCTACATGATTTAAGCTCAGAATTTGCCTTGAAGGACCTTGGTGACTTGCATTTCTTTCTAGGGATTGAAGTTAAGAAGATTCAAGATGGCATAGTGTTAAAATAGGAAAAATATGTCACTGAACTTTTAACACGTATTGGGATGAAGGATTGCAAACCTTCACCCACACCATTGTCAGCTTCAGAACAACTTTCAGCATATGAAGGTGCGATACTTAAGGAAGAAGAAAGTACAAGGTATAGAAGTGTTGTTGGAGCACTACAATATTTAACCTTGACACGGCCAGACATTTCATTTGCTGTCAATAAAGTCTGTCAGTATTTGCATGCTCCTACCTCTAGTCATTGGACAGCTATAAAAAGGATCGTACGGTATATCAAACATACTGCAAGCTTGGGACTTCAATTCACACGCTCTAATTTCACGCTTGTTAGTGCTTTTTCTGATGCTGATTGGGCAGGCTGCAGTGATGACAGAAAATCAACTGGAGGTTTTGCAGTTTTCTTTGACCCTAATCTTATTTCTTGGAGTGCTAGAAAGCAAGCAACAGTGTCGAGATCAAGCACAGAAGCTGAATATAAGTCATTGCCAAATGCTACTGCTGAAGTTATCTGGTTGGAGTCTTAAGGAATTGGGAGTAAAGCAACAACGCATCTCATGTCTATGGTGTGATAACTTGGGTGCTACCTACTTATCTGCTAACCCTGTTTTTCATGCCAGGACAAAGCATATTGAAATTGATTTTCACTTTGTACGAGAAAGGGTTGCAGAGAAGAAATTGGAGATACGATTCATTCCCTTCAAAGATTAAGTAGCAGATGGGTTTACCAAAGCATTACCGCTAAAGCCATTTAAAGCATTCAAGAATAATCTTAATCTAGGATAGTTGAGATTAAGGAAGGATGTTAAACAAATAGACATTTTCTCGTTGTAATATCAAAGTAGTCTATCTCTTTCTCCTTCCCGTATACAACTCTTTCTCCTATTCCTTCTGTAACACGAACTGTATCCCTGCGATCTGTTCGTTCAACTTGTACGCCACGGCAGGGGCGATTCCTGCCTTGATCAATATATACCTGCGGCTCCCTTATGCCGTGGCGATTCCTGCCTTGATCAATATATACCTGTGGCTTCCTTACGAGGGAGTAGGAACGCTTATAGGATGTACGTGCGCGAGCAGTGGATCCACGTTCCACGACGACGCACGTACGCTCGCGCCGTGGTTATGCTGCGCTCACGCGCCGGTGCAACAGCGCAGGCTACTGCTACGTACAGTACCCATTCACACAACTGCGAGCTACTGGTAGTACTACCCACGCACTTACACCTGCGTACAGTGCTCATGTAGCCATGTAGGACGCCACTGTTGCGCTCTCGCGCGCAGTCGCCGTGACGGCGGGCCGGCGAAACCATCCATGATTACGTAAATGATGGGTTGGCGGCCGGACCGGCGGCGCTGGGGCGGCGGTTGTTTAAGCCACGGGCGCCGCCCCGCCGTGGGGATCGGCTGCCGGCCGGCGCGCGGACAGGAGTAATTCAGCTGTCCATCTCGCGCCGAGGTCTGTTTATTGAGCTCGCGCGGCCCACTGAGGGCCCGGGATGTCTTTGCCTTGGTTTGTATAGTGACTCGCTGGAACCCGCTTGGCCCACTATGGATTAACTGCCTCTGCGTGCATGCGCATGCGAAACAGTGAAAGGCTCTCATCTCCATCAGACCGTGTCCGAGGGAAAAAAAGGGACAGCATCCAAGAACTGGGTCCATGTCTTCTACCCCTCTCTGAAGAAATATAAGAGCAGTAGAGAGGATATCCCGACGTACATCTCCAGGTCTTCGTCTCGTGCGCTCGCGCGAGGGCGACCATGAATCGACGCCTCCCGTTGGCACCGCCGTAGATCGCTTTGTCTTCCGTGGTGTCAGGCTATGGAGATGTAGTGGATCTCGGTACTTGTCGGCGGAAGGGCTCCTACATCGTTTTTAGATGTTTTCTCGTGTCCGTTTAGGGTTTTTGTTCTGTTCAGGAAGACAAGACGGAGGCGGCTTTCTGTTGTTGGAATAAGATTCTCTCCACCTATGCCCTGTGGTGGTGATGCGTCTACCATTATCAGAGGGCGTGTGGAGATTTGTCTCCTACGAATCTCGCGCGATTCAGTTGGCGTTTGTCTTCGGTGGATCCACTTGGATCCGGTCTTCGTTCGTATGTGTTTATGTGTCTTCAGGTTAGATCTTTTCGGTCTATACTTCTCTTCATCGGCGGCGGCTGCTGTTCTGGTGCGTTGGTCCTCTTGGGCCTTAGCACAACGACTTTTTGACTGTCTACGATAAGAAGGTTTGCCCGGCTCCGATGATGGAGGGGCGATGACAGTGGCGTGCCTTCGGCTCGCTCTAGTGATTGTAGTCGTCGCTAGGTGGTCTACGGACCAAGATATAATTTTTATCTCTAGTTTTCTTTGTACTGCCTTGGCAGTTGATGAATAGATCGAAAATATTCTCGCAAAAGAAGAAAGAAATATAAGAGCGTTTAGTTCAGCAGTGATCCAAACACATTTATATTTCTTTACGGAGGAAGTAGTTTGTGACATAATTTATTTCATTTCATGGTGTTACATAATGTTTCATCGAGTCTTTTCCTTGTTTTAAAGTATATATCATCATGTTTTCTTGTGTCTTTCAGAGTGCATTTATTTCAAAGCAGAATTGCCGTTACACAATGATACAATTTGAAACAAGAAAAGTAAACCAATGAAACATAATATAATGCTTAATTTTTGAACGGAGTGGCATGGCGGATTTGCATCCCGACCGTGTCCTCTCCTCGCTCGCGGCCACAGGAGAAGTGGCCGGCCAACGGCCGTGTCCTCGCACCTGAATGATGACTTCAGCTAGCAGCAGCAGCTGGGCATGCATGCATGTCACACACTGGCACGCACATGCTCCTCCATGGAGGTCCGTTTGCGGGCAGGATCAGCCTCGACGACGTGGCGCAGATCCTGTAGGCCCGTGCAGTTCACGACCTTAGCAGCGTTCAGCGAGCGAATATGACCGACACGGCCGGTAATAGTCAATAAAAACTCTGCTGCGTGCTACCAACGGCCAAGCTACATGACATGGTTCGTCGTGCATTCACAGTGGACGGAGGCCGTTCGTGTATACGAACGGCGCAACGGAGGCCGTCGCCGTCGACACAACGGGGGTTCCTAGCAGTAGCAGATCACCAGTTATCAAAGGAAACAACCGGGGTTCCTGGCACATCGATCATATTTCTGCTCAGAGGAGAATATTACGTGCCGACGGGAAGTCAAGGTGCAGATGGAATGTACATTGGGAGGGTTGGTTGGGTGCAGATGGCCAATGGGCATTCTTCAAGAGGATTTTATTGGGTGCCGTCCGTGGCCATTCGATTTTCAAACGGATTTGCGCGGCTTTACTCCGGCACTCAAGTTCTTCCGTGGTGTTGTTTGTCATCACCTCGCCGGAGCCCGGAGGAATGAGCCGGTACTCCATGCCAGGCACCATGTCAACCGCCATGCATTCCGAGGTAACTGCTGACGTACATCGTCGTTAAAATTTCGGGTAGGACCACGCGTACTGCCCAAAACCACCTTTTCAATTAATCCCTGGACTATTGATGCCATGTGCTCGTCCGCGCGCTCCTTCTTGTACAGCTCGAGCCGCCGGCACTCCTCGGCGACGAGCTCGGAATACATCCGGTGACCGGCGGAGCTCGGCTATGTAATCGTTATCGATGCGTGCCGCCTTGAGTCGCTCGAAGGCCTCCCGGTTTTTCCACACCCCATGGCCTGTTAGAGATACGACAGACAAATCAAATGAGAAATGATCACGCGCTTATTGATACATGGAAAGAATGGCTACTAGACCTACCCGCTACCTGTGGACAGTATGAGCGGAACTGCATTATTATGCTAGTCTGGAGGATTTGGTGATTGCAAACGGACAGTACATATGAGAAAGATGTCCCACCAGCTCAAATATCTGCAGATTATCTTCAAAGATATATGTTATCACTTGATCTGTGCAGGAGGTACAGTATAGAGGAGCTTATGAAGGGAAAGATGCCGGTGATGGAAGTGAGACCGGAAATAGAAAGAAAGGAAGCAGCAAATATTTTGCCGTGGCCTCCGCCTCTGGCGGACCGTGTTGCCCTGTCCGTGGACGATTCTTTCTTAGAAGCGGACGCCATGGTGGCGGCCGGCATGATTTTGAGACGACATGATGGTAGGGTTGTCTTCGCCGCATATGGATATATTTTTAACTACAGCGACACTCTGGAGGCGGGGTTGCATGCCCTCATACAGGGTATGGCACTGGCGTCGCAACATAGTGAAGCTCTTGTTATTGTTCAACCGGACTCCTCAGAAGCAATGCTAGCATTGTCTCGGGAAGGCCTTTCGAAATCGGCTTATGGTCACTTGGTAGCGGAGATAAAGTTTTTCATGAAAGGGAGAGAGTTTATTCCCATGAAAGTCAAACATGAGCAAAATATGGTGGCAGATGGGTTGGCGTCGTATAGTCAAGTAGAAAGTAGTACCGCTCTTTGGCCGCGTAGCGCACCACCATGTATAGAGGATCTTCTGCTTCTCGATTGTAACCCTATTATAATGGAATAGAACTCATTTTAGATCGCAAAAAAATGACGAAGAACAAAATCAACACGGGAGATACGAGATTTTAACGTGGAAAGCCCCACCAACACAATGGGGGGAGGGGGGCCACGCGGTGGAAAGCCAAGAATTTTTCACTATATCGAGGGACTTTACAATGCCGGGGATTTAGAACTGGTCAACTTATCCTGTGCGGCGGCTTAGAAGAGGTATATAACATCGAAGACCTAGGTCAAACTTCACTACACTCCGCTTCAGCCCAAGCCTACTAGCGATGGGTCTCACTCCACTCTCGCTCCTCAGAAGTTAGCCTTTATCTTTTTTACTTGAATTGGATCTTAACATAACATGGCGGCACAACACCTGGGGGTCGATGTCGACGACCATCGTGATCTCGCTGCAGTCGATAGGGAAGTTAGGCTTCACCCGACTGCCATAATTAAAGGGTCACTGCCTTTTTTTCATACGCACTCGCCGCCGACTCTGCCAACTGGAAGGAGCCAAGCAAATACCAGGTGGCGGAGTCATTGTCCTTTATTTCGGACACCCATGAGACCATGTTCCCCCATAGTCGCTGCCAGAGGCCATCGTAGTTCTTCTTCTTCGGCCGTGATGGCAGGTCGGTGAAGGAGTAGGAGGGGGCGTTGTCACGGCCTTAGATCAATTGCACGCCGCAATGTGGATCCGTGCTTCGAATCGGCGGTGATGACCTCCGATGGCTAGATGTCACCATTTACGGGTGGCGCCGACTGACTGAAAGTGTTGGAAGAGGTGTCCGGTGACTGCGGTATTTCCAGTAGGGCCGGCAAGGGATTTGGGTGTCGCCATTGTGCGAGCGAGCGAGAGGGGAGGTGCGGGGGAGGGGATATATTTTCCCAGAGAAGCGGCACCGCTCAATTAAATAGGGGTGGCCGTAGCGACGGGTGAAATTGTTTCTCCTCTAATGTGGATAAGGGATCGGCTAGGTTCGGTTTAACCCCTCAAAGCCGAACTTTTAGTCCTCTAACCAATTTTGAGGGATCGGCTAGAGATGCCTTAAGTTTGGTACAAGCTTGAGTAGATACAAAAGAGTTGCCTCACATTGTAATGCTAAAGCAACATAGAAGGTAAAAAGCTACGATAACAAGATATGTAATCTAAGTTGACTTCCATAAATATTTATCAATAATAGGAGAAAGAGAAGGTTTCTACAAATCACTAGAGAGGGTAGCCTCGATGTAACGAATGCAAAACTAAACATAATACTTGTATTGATTAGGTTGGCAAAGATGAATTACTTAAAAAGTTGTAAATCTAATGATGGGCATTGTTGATTGAATCTACGATATGTGAGGTGAACTTTAAGTTTTATCAAGGATCATCTTATTCTTATTTTATCTTCAACAATCTGGTTAATTTTATTGATAAATTCGAAGCTCTTACTTAAAATGGTGTACTCTACAAATTACAATCCTACCCTATTGGTATTGGAACACTATGGGCCAGCTGAAGTGGCGACAAAACTTGCGCAGAAGTGTAAATCACCAATGCAAGAATAAGTCTCTTACCAAAATAGTAATGTCTATGTATGATTAACCTTGTTTTGACCTAATCTAACACTTAAAGATTGAATTCCGAAAACATTTGGTAAGCATGTGGGCCCCACCTGTCAAGACATCTAACTTAATGATTCAGATAAATGGAGTTAACTTTTGAGTCACGTCAGCCATGATGACTAGACCACAGCTGCCATAAACAGGGTCAAATTTAACCAGTCATTAGTGTTTTTAGCAAGAAAAATGGGAACAATACTGATAGAAAATTTCTAGACTGGTGGTTTCTCGGAATACTACGACATATAGTGATTTTATGATATTTACTCATAGCCATCATTCACCATTCATTTGATGGGTCAGTGGTGATGGTCTTTTGAACTAAGAGCATCTACAGCCGGGTATCCCAAATCTGCCTTAAACATCCGGGCGGACGGCTCGGTCACTGGCCGATCACAAAAAACCGACCCAGACGGGCGCCTCAAATGGGACTCAAACGTTCGGGCTGACCGACACCGCCCATATCAAGGCCAAATATAGGGCGAATAAGGGATCGCCTGGGCGTGTCCGCCATGTCGGACCCGACAGCCATACCCCACCACAAATTGCACCAATTCCACCAAATCCTTCCCCTCCTACCACCCTCCTTCAATCTTTGCCGTGTCTGAGCCCTCGCCGTCAGCTACCCTTCCTCCCCATCCTCACCGCCGGCCCAGATGTCATTCAGCCTCGTGGATGAGCATGCCAAGAAGTGGCTTGCGGAGAAGAAAAAAGAGAATAACGAGTGTAGGGAGTAAGAGGCGGCAAGGGCGGGTATGGCAGTAGCGAGCATGCGGCAAGGATGCAGGCGGTGCATGCGGAGCAGGAGGCAAGGATGGTGGAGGAGCATGCATCATGGATGGCGTCCACGCGAGTGATCCGGCCAACCAGCGACTGATCTATCACGCACGGACATTGATTTCATTTGGCATGTCCGGATTGTTGAACTATTGATTTGTTTTGCTTTGCCGTAGTTGTTTTGAACGGTTGAATTAAGATGATTTGTATCGGTATGATCGACGTGCATGGATTACATGAATTGGAGGATCCCGATTTAAGGTTTATGGATGTGCGGCAACCTAAATGAGGGGTCCCCGGTGCTTCCGCATATGTGACTGGACGCGCCCGCGTGCGTATTGGGTGCCGGATTTGCCATGTCCGATTGTAAATGCTCTAAGGGGTCTTGTGGATGGATTAGATGGCCGTAAGTCTCAAAAGTGGCAGTTTTGCTCTAAGGGTATACTCCAAACTCCAAACTTTCAAGTACCCGTTGAGATAAGCTCTCAAGCGAGTGATAAAAAAAATGATGTACAATGCTAGCTAGAAACGTACACATGCATTGGCGAGGTGATTATAGACGGGGACACTCACATACATGCATGCACACTAACCTCTATGGACATACACATGCACCTTTTATCCCTACGAGCATATCTGAAAAAACGATCGAACAAATCTTGAGACTTACAAAGTCGCCACAAATATCTCATAGTTGACGGGCATGCTATAACATTGAACGAGTAACGCTGGAAAGTGAAATAAATCCACCAAAATGCGACCATTCATGCAAGTCTAGGACTTCTACTGGGGTGGGCTGATTTCACCACAAGGAACCTAGCCATCCGAGGTAAGCTTAGTTCTCATACAAGCCTCTCCTATATAAATAAGCAATGGCGATTAGAAAAACAGTCTATTTTATTAATTACCTCTCTAAGTGCCTTGCTTTGGACATAGTTTAAGCATGTAAGCCCGAAAATTTGCAGGGGCACTAACTTGCCAAGCCCTGTGCGACTGCTTGATTGCCTCGCGATTCGTGAAGTAGTTGAATCACGCATGAGGACACAGCATGGTTTAAGTTTCAGTTGTTGAAACTTATAGTTTTTCATCCGAAACTTGTGATTTCTTGCCCGCTCTTACCAAGTTTCGTATATAGAAATCAAAGACATTTTTTTGGTCAGTTGTAGGTGAAAGTGCGTTGTATCGACTAGAGGGGGGGGGGTGAATAGGCAATTTTTATAAAATCTTCACTGAGGAATTTCAGGATGAGGAAATTCCTGAGTGAAGAAATACTTGCAGCGGAATAAGTACTTAGAAGTAAACATAACAGAACATGAGCATGGTCTTCATGATGAATTAAAAAACAAGCACAGAGTACAGATAGTGTAAACACAGGATAACACAGGATGAAGACAAACAGACTGAAGAAATTGAACTGAGGAAACTGAGAAAGTCTTCAGTCAAAGTCTTCAAACAGATATGAACAAGCACACAATATAGAAATGAACAAGCACACAACACAGAAATGAGAAAATGAAAGGGTCGAGGAAATGAAACCAGGTAGCTTGGTGAAGACAATGATTTGGTAGACCAGTTCCAACTGCTGTGACAGTTGTACGTCTGGTTAGTGCGGCTAGGTATTTAAATCTGAGGACACACAGTTCCGGACACCTAGTTCTGAACACGCAGTCCAGAACACTTAGTCCTCACTGTATTCCCCTTGAGCTAAGGTCACATAGACCTCGCCCAATCACTCGTGGTAAGTCTTCAGGTGACTTCCAAACCTTCACAGACTCGGTCACTCGGCGATCCACAATTTCCTCTTGGATGCTCTAGACCATGACGCCTAACCGTCTGGAAGATGCATAGTCTTTAAAGATAACAAGCGTCGGATCCACGCAGGATCAATCTCTTCAGTGATGCTCAATCACTTGGGGGTTGTAGGTGTTTGGGTTTGGGTTTTCCTCACTTGATGATTTTCACTCAAAGTCCTCGGAGGATGGGATGCTCTGACAAGTGACAGTTTTTCTCGAAGCAGCCAACCAGCTAGTGGTTGTAGGGGGCGGCTATTTATAGCCCAGGGAATAGCCCGACATGATAAGACATAAATGCCCTTCAATGATATAACCGTTAGGTGGGTAGATATTTTGGGACAGCTGGCGCATAGCACAACAACGGTCAGATATTTCAGTATCAAATTCCTCAGGGCTATCATGTTCCTCACTGTGTAGGCAATCCGCACTGGCGAATTCCTAACTCCTCAGTCAGAACAAATTCCCCAGAGACCAGAAGAACTTCGTCTTTGTCACTAAAAAAATTGACTGAGCTGTATGAGATTTCCAATGGCTTCACTCGAAGGGATTGGTAGGTGTAGGATTTGAGTTGAGCATCACTTGGAAATTTTTCCTTAGTATTTCCTCGACCCCCTTTAATAGTACAGTGTTTCCTATGACTCAAGAAAGAGAAAACGAAACTACGAAAACAAAAGTCTTCACGCTTCATGTTCCTCGAATGAATACCAAGTCTTCAGGATCACACCAATTTCTTCATTTTCAAAAGTCTTCAGAAATCCAAAGTCTTCAGTCGAAGAACTTCATTTTTAGGGGTTGACTTTCTCTGTAAATATCAAACTCCTCATAGACTTATAGACCTGTGTACACTCACAAACACATTAGTCCCTTAACCTATAAGTCTTCAATACACCAAAATCACTAAGGGGCACTAGATGCACTTACAATCTCCCCCTTTTTGGTGATTGATGACAATATAGGTTAAGTTTTCAACGGGGATAAACATATGAAGTGTAAATACTGAGGTTGAGGATTTTGATTGCAAGATATAGAAGAACTCTCCGCAAAGATGTGCATAGTGAGGAATTTACTTTTGAAGCAATGCACACTTGAAGATTAGAATCATGGAGATCTCCCCTATATCTTGTAATTCATACACGCAATTAACATATAATATGAAAAATTTGAAATGCATGATGAAATATGGTGACTGATGTAATTCAGCATGCGTGCATTAACATTAATGAGGAATAAGCATGTAGAAAAACTCAGCAAAAATATCAGACCACCATAGAGTTTAAGTTTACAACTCGATCCAGCAAAGTCTTCAAAAGAACGAGAGTTGTAACTTAGAAAAAAAATGCCCATATAAGTGGACCCACTTGAAGACTAACTCAAATTTCTCCCCCTTTGTCATCGAATGACCAAAAGGATCGAAAATGAGGACTAACGCCTTGAAGAATATCAAGTTGATGGAGGAGTGCCAGCGTTGTTTGGGTCGTTTGTCATTGTAGGGCCTCCCGCAGTGTTGACCAAGTCTTCATACTCGTCGGTGTCGCGGGATGAAGAATAGGAGCTGGCCACCAAGGTAGAAACTTTGACCTTCTTGAATTTCTTCGGAGGAGGTGAAGACCAGTCAAAGTTCTCCTTGAGACCCATTTGCTTTAGATCTTCCTCGCCATACAGATGTGATAAGACAGCTCAGGTGCGACCGAAAACTCCATGGAGCTAGTAATTGTTTTTCTTCACTGCATTATGTGTAGCAGTCATGTTGTGAATAACTGAACCAAACTGACGCTTAACCCATTTATGGTTGCGATCCACCTTCTGGTGAAGACTAAGAAGCAGCTCACGGCCAGTCATCACTCTTGGAGCTGTGGCTTGAGGAGTAGACTTGGGTGCATTTGCAGCAGAGTCATGAGTGGCATAGTCATCATTGGTGGAATAAGATGCAGCTTTGCGAAACTAACCATCCAATGGACGAATGCCTTCATCAATGACAACAGGTGCCTTCCCTTTTTCATCAGTTAAGGTACAGGTCTGCTTGAGGACTTCAATTGGGGGTAGGTAGCTGCTACCTCTTGAGCACTGCGTTGGTTTTCCCCGAAGAGGAAGGGATGATGCAGCAAAGTAGCGTAAGTATTTCCCTCAGTTTTTAAGAACCAAGGTATCAATCTAGTAGGAGGCTACGCGCGAGTCCCTCGTGCCTGCACAAAACAAATAAATCCTCGCAACCAATGCGAATAGGGGTTGTCAATCCCTACACGGCCACTTACGAGAGTGAGATCTGATAGATATGATAAGATAATATTTTTGGTATTTTTGTGATAAAGATGCAAAGTAAAATAAAGGCAAAGTAAAAAGCAAAGGAAATAACTAAGTAGTAGGAGATTAATATGATAAATATAGACCCGGGGGCCATAGGTTTCACTAGTGGCTTCTCTCGAGAGCATAAGTATTCTACAGTGGGTAAACAAATTACTGTTGAGCAATTGACAGAATTGAGCATAGTTATGAGAATATCTAGGTATGATCATGTATATAGGCATCACGTCCGAGACAAGTAGACCAACTCCTGCCTGCATCTACTACTATTACTCCACTCATCGACCGCTATCCAGCATGCATCTAGAGTATTAAGTTAAAAACAGAGTAACGCCTTAAGCAAGATGACATGATGTAGATGGATAAACTCATGCAATATGATGAAAACCCCATCTTGTTATCCTCGATGGAAACAATACAATACGTGCCTTGCTTCCCCTACTGTCACTGGGAAAGGACACCGCAAGATTGAACCCAAAGCTAAGCACTTCTCCCATTGCAAGAAAGATCAATCTAGTAGGCCAAACCAAACTGATAATTCGAAGAGACTTACAAAGATAACCAATCATACATAAAAGAATTCAAAGAAGATTCAAGTATTGTTCATAGATAGACTTGATCATAAATCCACAATTCATCGGTCAACAAACACACCGCAAAAAGAAGATTACATCGAATAGTTCTCCACAAGAGAGGGGGAGAACATTGTATTGAGATCCAAAAAGAGAGAAGAAGCCATCTAGCTAATAACTATGGACACGTAGGTCTGAGGTAAACTACTCACACTTCATCGGAAGGGCTATGGTGTTGATGTAGAAGCCCTTCGTGATCGATGCCCCCTCCGGCGGAGCTCCGGAACAGGCCCCAAGATGGGATCTCGTGGATACAGAAAGTTGCGGCGGTGGAATTAGGTTTTTGGCTCCGTATCTGATCGTTTGGGGGTACGTAGGTATATATAGGAGGAAGGAGTACGTCGGTGGAGCAACAGGGGGCCCACGAGGGTGGAGGGCGCGCCTGGTGGGGGTAGGCGCGCCCCCCTACCTCGTGGCCTCCTCTTTTGTGTCTTGACGTAGGGTCCAAGTCTCCCGGGTCTTGTTCGTTGAGAAAATCACGTTCCCGAAGGTTTCATTCCGTTTGGACTCCGTTTGATATTCCTTTTCTTTGAAACCCTAAAACAGGCAAAAAACAGCAATTCTGGGTTGGGCCTCCGGTTAATAGGTTAGTCCCAAAAATAATATAAAAGTGGAAAATAAAGCCCAAGAATGTCCAAAACAGTAGATAATAGAACATGGATCAATCAAAAATTATAGATACGTTGGAGACGTATCAAGCATCCCCAAGCTTAATTCCTGCTCGTCCTTGAGTAGGTAAATGATAAAAACAGAATTTTTGATCCGGAGTGCTACTTGGCATAATTTTAATGTAATTCTTCTTAATTGTGGTATGAATATTCAGATCCGAAAGATTCGTACTAACAAAGCAATTATGTCTTCTCAAAATAGCATGGCCAAAGAATGTTATCCCTACAAAATCATATAGCCTGGCTATGCTCCATCTTCACCACACAAAATATTTAAATCATGCACAACCCCGATGACAAGCCAAGCAATTATTTCATACTTTTGGTGTTCTCTAACTTTTTTAATCTTCACGCAATACATGAGCGTGAGCCATGGACATAGCACTTATAGGTGGAATAGAATGGTGGTTGTGGAGAAGACAAAAAGGGAGAATATAGTCTCACATCAACTAGGCGTATCAACGGGCTATGGAGATGCCCATCAATAGATATCAATGTGAGTGAGTAGGGATTGCCATGCAACGGATGCACTAGAGCTATAAGTATATGAAAGCTCAACAAAAGAACTAAGTGGGTGAGCATCCAACTCGCTTGCTCATGAAGACCTAGGGCAATTTGAGGAAGCCCATCATTGGAATATACAAGCCAAGTTCTATAATGAAAAATTCCCGCTAGTATATGAAAGTGACGAAATGAGAGACTCTCTACTATGAATATCATGGTGCTACTTTGAAGCACAAGTGTGGCAAAAGGATAGTAGCATTCCCCTTCTCTTATTTTTTTTATTTGGGCCTTTTCTCCTTTTTATGGCCTATTTTTTTCTTTTTTCTTTTTTTTATTTTTCGTCCGGAGTCTCATCCCGACTTGTGGCGGAATCATAGTCTCCATCAGCCTTTCCTCACTGGGACAATGCTCTAATAATTATGATCATCACACTTTTATTTTCTTACAACTCAACAATTATAACTCGATACTTAGAACAAAATATGACTCTATATGAATGCCTCTGGCAGTGTACCGGGATATGCAATGACTCATGAGTGACATGTATGAAAGAATTATGAATGGTGGCTTTGCCACAAATACGATGTCGACTACATGATCATGCTAAGCAATATGACAATGATGTAGTGTGTCATAATAAACGGAACGGTGGAAACTTGCATGGCAATATATCTCGGAATGGCTATGGAAATGCCATAATAGGTAGGTATGGTGGCTGTTTTGAGGAAGGTATATGGTGGGTGTATGATATCGGCAAAAGGTGCGCGGTATTTAGAGAGGCTAGCAAAGGTGGAAGGGTGAGAAAAGTGCGTATAATCCATGGACTCAACATTAGTCATAAAGAACTCATATACTTATTGCAAAAATCTACAAGCAAAGCAAAGTATTATGCGCATGCTCCTAGGGGGATAGATTGGTAGGAAAAGACCATCGCTCGTCCCCGACCGCCACTCATAAGGAAGACAATAAATAAATAAATCATGCTCCGACTTCATCACATAACGGTTCACCATACGTGCATGCTACGGGAATCACAAACTTTAACACAAGTATTCTTCATATTCACAACCACTCTACTAGCACAGCTTTAATATCACCATCTTCATATCTCAAAACAATTATCAAGCATCGAACTTCTCATAGTATTCAACACACTCATAAGAAAGTTTTATTATTAATCTTGTATACCAAGCATATTAGGATTTTAAGCAAATTACCATAATATTTAAGACTCTCAAAATAATCTAAGTGAAGCATGAGAGATCAATAGTTTCTATAAAACAAATCCACCACCACGCTCTAAAAGATATAAGTGAAGTACTAGAGCAAAACTACATAACTCAAAAGATATAAGCGAAGCACATAGATTATTCTAACAAATTCCAAATAATGTATGGCTCTCTCAAAAGGTCTGTACAGCAAGGATGATTGTGGTAAATTAAAAAGTAAAGACTCAAATCATACAAGACGCTCCAAGCAAAACACATATCATGTGGCGAATAAAAATATAGCTCCAAGTAAAGTTACCGATAGAAGTAGACGAAAGAGGGGATGCCTTCCTGGGCATCCCCAAGCTTTGGATTTTAGGTGTCCTTAGATTATCTTGGGGGTGCCATGGGCATCCCCTAGCTTAGGCTCTTGCCACTCCTTTTTCCATAATCCATCAAATCTTTACCCAAAACTTGAAAACTTCACAACACAAAACTTAAAGTAGAAAATCTCGTGAGCTTCGTTAGCGAAAGAAAACAAAAGACCACTTCAAGGTACTGTAATGAACTCATTCTTTATTTATATTGGTGTTATACCTACTGTATTCCAACTTCTCTATGGTTTATAAACTATTTTACCAGCCATAGATTCATCAAAATAAGCAAACAACACACGAAAAATAGAATCTGTCAAAAACAGAACAGTCTGTAGTAATCTGTAGCTAGCGCAAGATCTGGAACCCCAAAAATTCTAAAATAAATTGCTGGACGTGAGGAATTTATCTATTAATCATATTAAAAAAGAATTAACTAAATATCACTTTCCAAATAAAAATGGCAGTAGTTCTCGTGAGCGCTAAAGTTTCTGTTTTTTTACAGCAAGTGTAACAAGACTTTCCCCAAGTCTTCCCAACGGTTCTACTTGGCACAAACACTAATTAAACACAAAAAACACAACCAAAACAGAGGCTAGATAAATTATTTATTACTAAACAGGAGCAAAAAGCAAGGAATAAAAATAAAATTGGGTTGCCTCCCAACAAGCGCTATCGTTTAACGCCCCTAGCTAGGCATAACAAGCAAGGATAGATCTAGGTATTGCCATCTTTGGTAGGAAATCCATAAGTGTCTCTCATGATAGATTCATAAGGTAATTTAATTTTCTTTCTAGGAAAGTGTTACATGCCTTTCCTTAATGGAAATTGGAATCTAATATTTCCTTCCTTCATATCAATAATTACACCAATCGTTCTAAGGAAAGGTCTACCAAGAATAATAGGACATGAAGGATTGCAATCTATGTCAAGAACAATAATATCTATGGGCACATAATTCCTATTTGCAAAAATAAGAACATCATTAATTCTTCCCATAGGTTTCTTAATAGTGGAATCCGCAAGGTGCAAGTTTAAAGAGCAAAATCATCAAAATCACGGAAACCTAACAAATCACACAAAGTCTTTGGAATCGTGGAAACACTAGCACCCAAATCACATAAAGCATAGCATTCATGATCTTTAGTTTTAATTTTAATAGTTGGTTACCACTCATCATAAAGCTTTCTAGGGATAGAAACTTCCAATTCAAGTTTTTCTTCATAAGATTGCATCAAGGCATCAATGATATGTTTAGTAAACGCTTTATTTTGACTATAAGCATGAGGAGAATTTAGCACGGATTGCAACAAGGAAATAAAATCAATCAAAGAGCAATTTTTATAGTTAAATTCCTTGAAATCCATAATAGTGGGTTTAGCAACATCTAGGATTTTAATTTCTTCAATCCCACTTTTATCAATTTTAGCATCAAGATCAAAAAATTCTGAATTCTTGGAATGCCTTCTAGGTAAAGGTGGATCATATTAAGTCCATCATTATCAAGATTCATATTGCAAAACAAAGATTTAATATGGGACACATCAATAACTTTTAGATCTTCATCATTATTTTCATAGGAACTAGAAGAACACGCTCTTATAAAGGCATCTTTCTTAGCACGCATCCTAGCGGTTATTTCTTTGCACTCATCAATGGAAATTCTCATGGCTTTGAGAGACTCATTGATATCATGATTAGGTGGAATAGATCTAAGTTTCAAAGAATCAACATCAAGAGAAATTCTATCAACGTTCCTAGCCAACTCATTAATCTTAAGCAATTTTTCTTCAATCAAAGCATTAAAATTCTTTTGCGAAGTAATAAATTCTTTAATATTAGATTCAAAATCAGAGGGCATCTTATTATAATTTCCATAAGAATTGTTGTAGGAATTACCATAATTATTAGAGGAATTACTAGGATAAGGCCTAGGATTAAAATTTCCTCTATACGCGTTGTTACCAAAATTGTTCCTACCAACAAAATTCACATCCATAGATTCATTATTATTCTCAATCAAAATAGACAAGGGCATATCATTAGGATCAGAAGAAACACTCTTATTAGCAAATAATTTCATAAGTTCATCCATCTTTCCACTCAAAACATTAATTTATTCTATCGCATGCACCTTTTTATTAGTAGATCTTTCAGTATGCCATTGAGAATAATTAACCATACTATTATCTAGGAGTTTAGTAGCTTCTCCTAAAGTGATTTCCATAAAAGTGCCTCCCGCGGACGAATCTAAAAGATTTCTAGAAGCGAAATTCAATCCGGCATAAAAATTTTGTATAATCATCCACAAATTTAAACCATGAGTAGGGCAATTACGTATCATTAGTTTCATTCCATCCCAAGCTTGTGCAACATGTTCATGATCAAGTTGCTTAAAATTCATAATATCATTTCTAAGAGAGATGATCTTAGCGGGAGGAAAATACTTAGAGATAAAAGCATCTTTGCACTTATTCGATGAATCAATACTATTTTTAGGCAAAGACAAAAACCAAGCTTTAGCACGATCTCTAAGTGAAAAAGGAAATAGTTTCAATTTAACAATATCATTATCCACATCTTTCTTCTTTTTCATATCACACAAATCAACGAAGCTATTTAGATGGGTAGCGGCATCTTCACTAGGAAGGCCAAAAAATGGATCTTTCATAACAAGATTCAGCAAAGCAGTATTAATCTCACAAGATTCAGCATCGGCAAGAGGAGCAGTCGGAGTGCTAATAAAATCATTGTTGTTGGTATTGGTGAAGTCGCATAATTTAGTGTTATCTTGAGCCATCATGACAAACAAGCAAACTAACACACAAGCAAACAAAAAGCAAGCGAGCAAAAAGAGGCAAATAGAGAAAGAGAGGGAGGATAGAGAGAGGGCGAATAAAACGGCAAGGGTGAAGTGGGGGAGAGGAAAACGAGAGGCAAATGGCAAATAATGTAATGCGGGAGATAAGGGCATGCGATGGGTACTTGGTATGTTGACTTTTGCCTAGACCTCCCCGGCAACGGCGCAAGAAATCCTTCTTGCTACCTCTTGAGCACTGCGTTGGTTTTCCCCGAAGAGGAAGGGATGATGCAGCAAAGTAGCTTAAGTATTTCCCTCAATTTTTGGAACCAAGGTATCAATCCAGTAGGAGGCTACGCGCGAGTCCCTCGTACCTGCACAAAACAAATAAATCCTCACAACCAACGCGAATAGGGGTTGTCAATCCCTACACGGCCACTTACGAGAGTGAGATCTGATAGATATGATAAGATAATATTTTTGGTATTTTTGTGATAAAGATGCAAAGTAAAATAAAGGCAAAGTAAAAAAGCAAAGGAAATAACTAAGTAGTAGGAGATTAATATGATAAAGATAGACCCGGGGGCCATAGGTTTCACTAGTGGCTTCTCTCGAGAGCATAAGTATTCTACAGCGGGTAAACAAATTACTGTTGAGCAATTGACAGAATTGATCATAGTTATGAGAATATCTAGGTATGATCATGTATATAGGCATCACGTCCGAGACAAGTAGACCGACTCCTGCCTGCATCTACTACTATTACTCCACTCATCGACCGCTATCTAGCATGCATCTAGAGTATTAAGTTAAAAACAGAGTAACGCCTTAAGCAAGATGACATGATGTAGAGGGATAAACTCATGCAATATGATGAAAACCCCATCTTGTTATCCTCGATGGCAACAATACAATATGTGCCTTGCTGCCCCTACTGTCACTGGGAAAGGACACCGCAAGATTGAACCCAAAAGCTAAGCACTTCTCCCATTGCAAGAAAGATCAATCTAGTAGGCCAAACCAAACTGATAATTTGAAGAGACTTACAAAGATAACCAATCATACATAAAAGAATTCAGAGAAGATTCAAATATTGTTCATAGATAGACTTGATCATAAACCCACAATTCATCGGTCTCAACAAACACATCGCAAAAAGAAGATTACATCGAATAGTTCTCCACAAGAGAGGGGGAGAACATTGTATTGAGATCCAAAAAGAGAGAAGAAGCCATCTAGCTAATAACTATGGACCCATAGGTCTGAGGTAAACTACTCACACTTCATCGGAATGGCTATGGTGTTGATGTAGAAGCCCTCTATGATCGATGCCCCCTCTGGCGGAGCTCCGGAACAGGCCCCAAGATGGGATCTCGTGGATACAGAAAGTTGCGGCGGTGGAATTAGGTTTTTGGCTCCGTATCTGATCGTTTGGGGTACGTAGGTATATATAGGAGGAAGAAGTACGTCGGTGGAGCAACAGGGGGCCCTCGAGGGTGGAGGGTGCGCCTGGTGGGGGTAGGCGCGCCCCTACCTCGTGGCCTCCTCTTTTGTGTCTTGATGTAGGGTCCAAGTCTCCCGGGTCTTGTTCATTGAGAAAATCACGTTCCCCAAGGTTTCATTCCTTTTGGACTCCGTTTGATATTCCTTTTCTTCAAAACCCTAAAACAGGCAAAAAACAACAATTCTGGGTTGGGCCTCCGGTTAATAGGTTAGTCCCAAAAATAATATAAAAGTGGAAAATAAAGCCCAATAATGTCCAAAACAGTAGATAATATAGCATGGAGCAATCAAAAATTATAGATACGTTGGAGACGTATCAGTAGCTGAGGTGATTTTGAAAATCAGCCTTGTAGTTGAGTGAAGACCTTGATCTGAGGAATCTCATAATCCAAGGAGCATAAGACTTCAACTCAAACGGAGAGAGTGGAACATTTGCCAGAGTCCTCATGAAGAAATCATAGTAATTGACATGAATGCTATGAATGATGTTGAATAGCAGATTCTTCATGATGCCAGCAATTTTCTCATCAAATGAGTCGTGGCCTTTGATAGGACTCATTGTCCTCGTCAGAATGCGATAGACTATTCTGGGCACATAGAGTAAGTTCTTCACAAGGAATTTGGTCCTTGGGGCTTGACCGGGCTTCAGAGGCTTCATTAGAACTTGCATGTAATGAGCAGTGAGTTCAGGTTCTTGGTACAGGCAGCGAGCTCCTTCACTGGGTGGACTGATGGGCAGGGCGTGAAGTAATTCAGAGGCCGGTGCCTTATAGTGAGTGTTATCGGTCATCTAGTCCAAGACCCAGGTGTTGATATCTTCAGGATCACCTGTGATATGCAGTGTAGCGTAGAACTAAAGAATAAGCTCTTCATTCCAATCAAGAATATCAGAGCAAAAGTTGAGGAGGCTTGCATCATGAAGCACACCAAGGACAGGAGAGAAACAAGACAATGATTCCATATCCACGTGAGGAATATGCTCATGGTAGAAGATTTTGTCCTTGTTGAAAAGCAGTGAAGAATAGAAGTTGGCCTGGCTTGCAGTCCAGAAATGCTTTCTCCTTAGACGAGTAGAGTCATAAGGATTGTAGTCAGTGAATAATACTTGCTTGCCAAAGAAGTCATCAGCCTTGAATTTTTTGCTTCTTCAAGAAGGGATCCTTTGGCTTGGGGTGAGGAGTGTCAGTCAATTGCATCACTACCTCAGGGATCTCGATCTCAGGTTCCGCATGCTGAGGAATTTCAGGTTCTTCTTCAGTGGCAGCCTGGGACTTCAATTCTTCATTTACATTTTCTTCAGCACTAGTGGCTGGAATTTCTTCATGAACAGATGGTGTTGCATGTGGTTCTTCAGATCCCATTTGTACTTCAGTAGCTACAGGGGACCGAGGAATTTGTTGAAGAGGTGTGAACAAAGGAAAATTGGGGTGCTGACTTTCCCAAAAGTCATCATTCATCACTGGGGTAGTGCTTCCAATGTCCACATCCTCTTCTTCATCCATTTCTTCAACGCCGGCCTCTTCAGCAGTGAACTGAGGCATGGGCGATGAGATAAGTGGGGTTGAAGGGATTTCATCCACTTTAATTTCTTCATCCAACTGCTCTGACGAAGCAGTAGAAGGAATGTCATCATCTGATCCGCTTGGGATCACGTATTCTTCATTAAAAGGAACAAGGTCCCTTGATGGCATGGACGAGACAGGAACAACATCAATTGGATTGTCATAGGAACTTATCAGTGGCTTCATTTTCTTCGGAACTGAAGAATCTGATGCAGTTGATGCCTTCCTTTTCTTCACAGCTGCATGCTCTGCAGCCTTGGTCTTCTTCGCATCTGATGCAAATGGAAGGATCGGAGTTGGTGTAGGCGCAGGAGGAGCAGAGCAATTTGGTTGAATTTCTTCAGGCACAACTGATGCAGTTGCCCTGACTTCTTCATCTTCTTAAGGCACACCACTAGTGGTTGCCCTGGCAATTTCTTCAGCAGCTGGAATGCAGTCATTAGCCCTGGAATTAGCATTTTCTTCAGCAGCCTGAGTGTCACCAGTGGTGCTGGTATTTTCTTCAGTAGGCTGAGCAGATGCAGCAGCCTGAGGAATTTCTTGTTGCAGTTGGGCAGCAACAGTGGATGTGAAGCTGTCAGCGAGTCTCACAAAACGAACCTTGGCTCCCAGCCAATCAGCATGGTATGCGTCAAATTCATCACTAAGTTTCTTGATCTCACACCGCATATTGACGAGTTCTTTAGTTGTTATAAAGACAACGTTTTTCTTCAGGAAGCGCTCCCTTTTGTACTACGCTCACTACAACAAACACCCCCCTATACCAACACTTTTGTACCAACGATATCACAAGATGTGTTGTTTATCCCACCTCCCACCTCTCGCACTTAGAGCTAACCTCCTCGTCCCTAAAAAACCTCCCCGTACCCACACCTCATCCACCCAAATCACGCAGCCCAAATTTCTATCCGCCATCTCTCCCCCCGAATCCCCTCTCTCTCACCCGCGACTTCCATGGCCAGCCGCCGCACCTTTGATTCTAGATAGATCCGGCGCTGTCCCACGCCGTCCCTCATAGGCCAGGCTCCCCCTCAATTGTCTCTTCCTATATTCTGCTGCGGCGACGTCGTCCATGCCACTGCACGCATCCCCGCGGTAACCCTAGCCGCCACGGATCGCCGGCGCAGCTCGTCCGCCTCTGTCTTGGAGGCCACTACCCCGCGTCGCTGCTGCTGGCTCGGGCATGGGTCTGAAACAAGCTGTTGTGTAGGGTGCTGCTCCTTCTCTCGGTGGTGGCCTGCAGTGGAGACGGGCTCGAGGTTAGGGGAGCCGGGGGTGTAGCTCCGGCCGTGTTCCTCGAGACCTCGACTATCAATTGGATCCCTCCAGTGCAGGTGGTTCTTGTGGCTCGCAAAGCCTTCAGTGGCGATGGTACACTTTTCGATTTATTTTGGTGCCCGGCGTAGTCTTGCTTTGGTGGCCCTGCGTCCGTTTGCTTGCGGTTGCGTGCGTGCTTGGCTGTTGTGCATGTGTCTGTGTGGTGTAAGCGTTCTGATAGAAAGTGCAGCCCTTGGTGACGCTGATTGTTTGCTACCGCAGCAAGTTGCTATTACTGCTGCCTCTGGTTGCTATTGCTACTGGTTCTGATTTTGCTACTACTTAGTACCTATACAGTAGATAGAAGATGATATGCATTCCCAAATAAAAATATAGATAATCTGTATGTTCTAAAATTCTTGCAAACTGAGCCAACTACTTGTCATCTCTTCTCTAATCTCTTCCCTTGATCAGATTCTCTTTTATGCTCTCCATTGCAAATATTACTCAATAATTTTTTGACTGAAGTGTATTACTCAATATGTACAATGCGTACAGTAATAATCTCTGCTCTTGATTTTTCCCTTGCAATTTTTTCCTGCCAAGATGTCAGCTAATAGCCAGTTAGTCTCTAAACACTTGTAGTAACCGTGATGTTGGTATCAAACTGTCCTACAGGTCAGGTTTTGAATTGTTGACAATAGATGCACAACAGATAAGATTGTGTAAGGGATTAACTTGCTTTAATGGCGTGCAGCTTCCGGGAAGATGGAAGGAAATGTACATCTTAATTACGACAAGGTCGCAAAAAGTGGGGTAACCCATTCGCTTACTTGGTAAACCCTCTCCCCTGGTTCAGGCCACTATAAGGTGTCCATTTCTTTATCTTCTCCTAGCATTCTTATTTATTCCATAACCTTAATTTTTACACTAACTGGTCCAATGAATCTTTGTTAGTTAATTGTGCCAATATATGTCTAGTTTTTTCGGTCTTAATTTTTGTCCAGGGCCATATTTTGTAGAGTCATATAGGTATCGATATTCAGTTATTAAATGACATGACAAACAATACGTGATTAGGGAGCTGAGCTATGACCAAAGATCAAATTCTCTGGGTTAAATGAAAAGTCACATTGGCAGTAAAGGCACATGGGTCGTGTTTCTTAGTTTTGAGAAAAAAAACGTTCATCCATTACTCAGCTTTGCTTTTATTCGGATAGTTCAGCCATTACATAGGTCACCCCTCATGCATTTTCATAAATATGTATTTAGCTCTAGTGCTTGGTCTGGTCCTCAAGAATTAAATAGTGCCACATTAAATTATTTTTAATTTTGTGTAAACTCCCTGGATCCTACCTTCTCTAGATATAAATTCTCAGGAGCCCAAATCTAATGATTTGTTTCTTTTCATGTTGTTTCTTCTACTGGTTCTGAGAATTTTATTTTTGAATTGAGAAATTCCAATGTGACAATGTAGTTCTCAGGTATCTACAAAGTTTTCTGCAATGTAGATTAGTTAATGATTTTTGGGCTATTGGCATTCAGTTTTTTTCCTAATACATATACCAAGCATGAGCTGTACGTAAGTAATGGTGACACAAAACTAACTAAGGCTGAGATGTTTATGTGGTTCCTTAGTACAATGTATAGTATGTATGTTTTTAAACTACACTTGGAATTTATGCCTAAATAGTATTAAGATTTTTCTTTGTAGGTTGAGAATTTCAATACTAGATGATTAATTGGATCCTTGGAGAACGTATGATGATTCTTGGTACTTGGAGGAGAAACAAGACAGTTCTATGAATGTTTAGAAATTTCATTTTTTTTCTAAGAAACTGATGTACTCGTAGTTGATGATACTTCCATTGTGATAACAGATTGTTTCGTTGAATCAATATATGACTTCCATTTCTACTCTATCGAATCTTACTAAAGTTATACCTTGTACTGCCATTCTACTAAAGGTATACCTGTACTGCCATTCACACTAAGTACTGTTTTAAACGATCATATATGAAGGTTATTCTATTGTGCAAGCACCAGTGCATAGAACAATAGTTTTATAAACGACTATATATGGAGGTTATTCTATTTTGCAAGCACCAACGCATAGAAGCGTTGCATGGATTTGTTGTTGCCTTGCAACACATTATTCTCCAGATTACCAATGGATCTATATACGTTGTTGTAGACCCTTGCAACGCCACCAACGACAACACATATGAATTCGTTGGTGTAGACCTTAGCAACGCTTATACGAACAAACGACAACGCATCTATACGTTGCTGAAGGGGGGTTCCTGTTGTAGTGGCTTTCTTGATTTGCCTGGCCTTTTCAAATTTCCATTTCTCTTCTTGAATGAAGTGAGTCAACATATGACTTTGACCAGGAGTCAACTTGAAATCAGGCATGGGAGTGTTGGGGTCCTTGTGCCAGAGATCAATGTAATCAAGGATCAACTTTGGATCCAAAAGCAGAGGCACACTTGTGCCTTTGGCTCTAGCGGCCCTGACTTGTCTGTCCCCGATGATTTCAGCAAGTTCTTCATCATCAGCTTCATCTTCATTAGACGGTACTTGAAAAGCAACATGCTTCTTTTGAGGACTTGGTCGAGAGCCTCGTCCAGCAGTTGCCTTGGTCTTCAACATAGTGGGACCAGTTGAAGAATGCAGTGGTGCCAAGGAACTAGCAGATGCTCCTGAGGCAATAGAGATGCCTGCTGTTCTTTGGCACGTGGCGAGATGCACAGGTGCTGAGGATTTGGTCGGAGCAGTTGAGGACTTTGGAGGAGCAGGTGAGGTCAGGGAGCAGGGTGAACCATCGCCCGACCAGGGCAACACAGAGAATCAAACCGAACAACCCAACCCCGTCGAAGACAGCAGTCCGGACGACATCACACCGGACAGGCACCTAGAGCAACAGAGTGCCCATCAAAGACTAGTTGCCACTTCGAGGAGTCTGAAAAAGCAGAAGCAAAGGCTCAGGGCTGCACAAGACACACTCAGAATCAGATGGAGTGAAGTACTCAACACTGCAGCGAAGTACGGCGCTAATCGCCACACCAAGAGCTACCCAAAGAGAAAGCTGCTACCTGAATTCGATGAGGAGGCCTTAGATCCCCTGCAATCAAAAAACAAAACGACCATCCAGTCGGATAGACGACCTCGTGGCCAATATAGAATGGCAAATGACACCGCACATGAGCCGGTACGCGATGCACGTGAGGACTCGCATCAAAAGTACGGCGCAACCAGATCCATCTACGGGCCACGCAAGCACGCTCCAGCACGCAATGCAACACAACAAACATCCCAATACCACGGTACACCCAAATACAGGGGTGCCGCACACCCCCTATGTTTCACCGATGAGGTGCTGGACCATGAATTTCCAGAGGGATTCAAACCCGTAAACATAGAGGCGTACGATGGAACGACAGACCCTAGGGTCTGGATTGAGGACTACATCCTCCATATCCATATGGCTCGAGGAGACGATCTCCACGCCATCAAGTACTTACCCCTCAAGCTCAAAGGTCCAGCTCGGCACTGGCTTAAAAGCCTCCCCAAAAACTCCATTGGAAGCAGGGAAGAGCTCGAAGACGCCTTTCGGGCAAATTTTCAAGGGACCTATTTCCGACCACCGGATGCAGACGATTTAAGTCATATAACTCAACAGCCCGGAGAGTCAGCCCGAAAGCTTTGGAACAAGTTCCTCACTAAAAAGAACCAAATAGTCGACTGTCCGGACGCCGAAGCCTTAACAACTTTCAAGCACAGCATTCGAGACGAATGGCTTGCCAGACACCTCGGCCAAGAAAAGCCGAGAACAATGGCAGCATTGACAAGCCTCATGACCTGCTTTTGCGCGGGCGAGGACAGCTGGTTAGCCCGATGCAGTACCAGCGACCCAAGTACATCTAAAGTCAGGGACGGAAACGGGAAATCACGACACAACAAAAACAAGCGCCGGAATAAAGAAGACAGTCCGAAGAGCACAGTGGTAAACGCCGGATTCAAAAGCTCTCGGCCAGGTCAGCAAAAGCTGCCCCCCAAAGGCAACAGAGACGAACTGTCCAGCCTAAACAAGATTCTGGACCAAATATGTCAGATCCATAGCACCCCCGATAAACCTGCAAATCATACCCATAGAGAATGTTGGGTCTTCAAGCAGTCCGGCAAGCTCAACGCCGAACACAAGGGGCATGATACACCAAGCGAAGACGAGGACGAGCCTCGCAAGATAAGCACTGGGGAATAGAAGAAGTTCCCACCAAAAGTCAAAACAATAAACGTATTACACGTGACAAAGGGGAGAAACAAAGCAACACTCCTAGAGACACATGCCCCAGGGCCTATCACCGCGGAGTCCTGCCACTGGTCGTTCCAACCGGTCACCTTCGACCATCGAGATTACTCGGCAAGTATCCGGCGTGCAGGATGGGCTGCCTTGGTATTAGACCCAATAATTGACGGATACCACTTCACACGAGTCCTGATGGACGGTGGCAGCAGTCTAAACCTGATATATCAGGACATAGTCTGCAAAATGGGGATAGACCCAACAAAAATTAGCCGCAACAATACTACTTTAAAGGAGTAACGCCAGGCCTAGAGGCCCATTGCACGGGCTCCCTGCTACTAGAGGTTATATTCGGCTTTCCCGATAACTTCCATAGCAAAAATTTAACGTTCCACATCGCTCCGTTCCAAAGTGGCTATCAAGCACTACTCGGACGCGAAGCTTTCGCTCGCTTTAACGCAATACCGCATTACGCTTCCCTCATGCTTAAGATGCCCAGTCCATGTGTTACAGTAATTGGAAATGTTGAGCGCTCCTTGCACGCGGAAGACCATGCGGCTGCCTTGGCAGCCGCACACTAAACGGCCTCACCAACTAAAGCATCTGACAGATCGTTAAGACCATGGACACGGTTGGATGAGTCCGGTACTGCTATATGTAATTGATACATGTTTGATGGCTATACCCCTATTACAATACAAGGGGCTCAACACGCGCGCACAAGTGACAATCAGGCTCAACTTTACTCATATTGTTATTTAGTATAACTTACCTTTTGCACGACAACTTTGCAATTAAGTTCCTCTCTTTTTCAGATGACCATCGTGCTACACCCGTCCAGAATACGGCACAACGGAGACACAGGCGCAGGCATGCAACAGGGACCCGTTCCAAGGATTCTTTTTAGATTAAGACCCTGCGTAAACCTTTTTTACTGTCTCTTGTTGATACACATCCCTCGGATTCTCAGTACAATTGAGAAGGATGCTGACGTATTGGCATGTGGCCACGTCAGAATATTGCACGTACCTGGACACTAGGGGCTTATTACAAAGGGCACTGTTTAGGCCCGGTTTACACCATAAAGATCGAATACCTTAGGGAGTGTTCGGCGTCGCGAGTTTGGCCTTATATGCATCAGCTCCGAATCATGTCTTTGGTCAAATGTTGGGTTTGCCCGGCTCCTGTGTTTTGCTGCCTTACGTTCCGCTCTATCGGCTAAGGCGGCACCAGGAGAACTACTGCGATTGTGCCCTAGTTCATCCGGACGAGCACCTCAGTAGAGAAAGCCGAAAACTGACTGTCATGATATAGCGTGAGACTGGTCAACCACTCGATGACCTATCGGAATCTTCGGGATTCCTTCGCCTTAACGAAGGGCCGTTTACCGGCCAGGCATGTACGCACCCCGAATTCGGATGAGTGCGGAGCCACCAGGGGCTATATAGTAGCCCCACTGTCAAACTCCTCTGGCTAAGTGAAAGTGTTAAAGCATTATAGTCCGGTTGCCTAGTTCGTTGCGCTATCACCTCCTTAATGGACCAAGACGTTGGGTCAAGTGTGAACATGCGTGGGGGCTGAAGCCGACGACTGCAATCTTTCAGGTTATATACATATATACATAAACGGCCGCACAGGAGGCATCATAATACTTTCGGGCAAAAGTATAAATGCAACCTTGATAAACTTAATAAAACATTGTTTTTACAATGGGAATACATGTCACTCAAACATAATATTCTTTGAGCACTGGGCCTCTATCGAACGAGCGCCTTCAAGAACTTCTTCAAAATAGTGCTCGGCAGCCACTCGGCCTATGGCCGAACCCTGGACCGCAATAGTGGTGGCATCCATCTCTGCCCAGAATGTTTTGACACGGGCAAGGGCCATCCACGAGCCTTCTATGCACGCCGGCCTCTTAATCGCATTAATGCGCGGCACCGCACCAAGGAACTGCTGCACCAAACTAAAATAGTTGTTCGGCTTTGGCCTTTCCGGCCACAGATGATCCACAACAGACCTCATGGCGAGTCCGGACAATCTATTCAGCTCAGCCCATTCGGCAAGCCGATCAGTCAATGGAAGCGGACGCTCTGGAACGTTAAATTGTGACCAGAATAGCTTGTCCACTTCACAATCTGTTTGATCTCGGAAGTATCCGGCCGCATCGACAGCACTCGCCGCCAAGTCCAAAAATGCGTTCACCGAATTCCACATCCGGTCCAGAGGGGCATATCGAGGATCTCCAAACTTCCTCCGCAGCATAAAGGGTTTCCCAGCCGCGATATCCCCGGCTTGACGCAGCTCCTCCTTTTTCGCTCTCATCGCAGAGCGGGTATCTTTGGTCACCATCGTGGCCTTTTCCACGTCCGTCGCCTTCGCCCGGTTTTCTTCTTCAAGAAGCTGGCAACGGTCGATGATACATCTCCGTCGTATCTATAATTTCTGATTGTTCCATGCCAATATTATTCAACTTTCATATACTTTTTGGCAACTTTTTATATTATTTTTGGGACTAACATATTGATCCAGTGCCCAGTGCCAGTTCCTGTCTGTTGCATGTTTTTGGTTTCGCAGAATATCCATATCAAACGGAGTCCAAACGGGATAAAAACGGACGGAGCTTATTTTTGGAAAATATGGAAAATTCGGAAGAAAAATCAACGCGAAACAGTGCCCGAGGTGGTCATGAGATAGGGGCGCCCCCTACCCTCGTGAGCCCACCGAAAGGCGGTTGACGCTCTTCTTTTGCCGCAAGAAAGATAATATTCGGAAAAAAATCACGGCGAATGTTTCAGGCCAATCGGAGTTACGGATCTCGATATATACGCGAAACGGTGAAACAGAGCCAGAGGACAACGCAGAACTAGAGAGAGACAGAGAGATAGATCCAATCTCGGAGGGGCTCTCGCCCCTCCCACGCCATGGAGGCCATGGACCAGAGGGGAAACCCTTCTCCCATCTAGGGAGGAGGTCAAGGAAGAAGAAGAAGGAGGGGGGGCTCTCTCCCCCTCGCTTCCGGTGGTACCGGAGTGCCACCGGGGGCCATCATCATCACCGCGATCTTCACCAACAACTTCACCGCCATCATCACCAACTCTTCCCCCCTCTATGCAGCGGTGTAACCTCTCTCTTACCCGCTGTAATCTCTACTTAAACATGGTGCTCAATGCTATATATTATTTCCCAATGATGTATGGCTATCCTATGATGTTAGAGTAGATCTGTTTTATCCTAATGGCTATTTGATGATCGTGATTGGTTTGAGTTGTATGTTTTATTATTGGTGCTGTCCTATGGTGCTCTCTGTGTCGCGCAAGCGTGAGGGACTCCCGCTGTAGGGTTTGCAATATGTTTATGATTTGCTTATGGTGGGTGGCGTGAGTGACAGAAGCACAGACCCGAGTAAGTAGGTTGTTTGCGTATGGGATAAAGGGGACTTGATACTTTAATGCTATGGTTGGGTTTTACCTTAATGAATCTTTAGTAGTTGCAGATGCTTGCTAGAGTTCCAATCATAAGTGCATATGATCCAAGTAGAGAAAGTACGTCAGCTTATGCCTCTCCCTCAAATAAAATTGCAATAGTGATTACCGGTCTAGTTATCGATTGCCTAGGGACAAATAACCTTCTTGTTGACAAAATCTCTTTACTAAAACTAATTTAGTTGTGTCTTCATCTAAACAGCCCCTACTTTGTATTTACTTGCTCTTTATTATCTTGCATACTTATCCAACAACACCTACAAAGTACTTCTAGTTTCATACTTGTTTCCAGTAAAGCGAACATCAAGTGTGCGTAGAGTTGTATCGGTGGTCGCTAGAACTTGAGGGAATATTTGTTCTACCTTTAGCTCCTCGTTGGGTTAGACACTCTAACTTATCAAAATAGGCTACAATTGATCCCCTATACTTGTGGATTATCAAGACCCTTTTCTGGCGCCGTTGCCGGCGAGCCATAGCGTGGGGTGAATATTCTCGTGTGTGCTTGTTTGCTTTATCACTAAGTAATTTTTATTTGTTGTTCTTAGTTGTTTTCTATCTTTAGTTATGGGTAGGAAACGCAAAATACCAAAAAAATTAGTTGTACCTACTGAACCAATGGTTGAAGAACCAATCAAAATCTATCACACTGTTGAAGCTTATTACTTGGATCATCTTCGATCCCTTTGTGCTCGTGCCGAAACCCCAACTAGCTTAGTTGAGGGCAAATCTTTAGATGAGCATGCTTGTTATGTGCGACACCGTATATCTGAAAAAGGGAAACTACTATGGGGTCAAATCCAACGTTTGCAATGCTATGCTTGGAATTTATGTGAAATATATGATTTTACTTGTTGTTCTAAAAACCCTAAGAAACACCTTCCCTACCAATGTGAGTTTATTGATAATGGAATCTTATCTTCATATGCTAAGGGTGTTTATAATTACTATGATGTTCAACAAATTGAAGACTTTGTTGCTTTTAAGGGTGCTTTTGAAATTGCTTCTTTGATTGAAAAGTATGATGCTACTCTTCACAAATCTGAAAATTTTGCCCTATTTAAATATTGCTATGATAATTATGCTTCTAATGGCTATGTTGAACCATATATTGAGTACTACTCCGCTGTCCAAGAAGAGACTAATATTTTGCAGGAGTCTATGGAAGAAGAAATTGATGAAACTGTGAGGTCATTGGATGAAAAAGATGATGAGGAGAGTGAAGAACAAAAGGAGGAAGAGCGGATTAGCTACCCGTGCCCACCTTCTAATGAGAGTAACTCTTCAACTCATACATTGTTTAATTCCCCTTCGTGCTTACCGGAGGATGATTGCTATGATGATTGTTATGATCCCGTTGATTCTTTTGAAATATCCCTTTTTGATGATGCTTGCTATGCTTCTGGCCAAGATGCCAATATGAATTATGCTTATGGAGATGAACTTGCTATAGTTCCTTATGATAAAAAAGAAATTGTTGCTATTGCACCCACGCATGATAGTCCTATTATCTTTTTGGATTCTCCTGATTACACTATATCGGAGAAGTTTGCACTTATTAAGGATTACATTAATGGGTTGCCTTCTACCGTTGCACATGATGATTTTGATAGATATAATATGCATGTTCTTGCTTCTCCTACTTGCAATTATTATGAGAGAGGAACTATATCTCCACCTCTCTATGCTTCCCACATGATAAAATTGCAAGAAACTGTTTATACTATGCATTGGCCTTTACTTTGTGTGCATGAATTGTTCTTTCATGACATGCCTATGCATAGGAAGAGAGTTAGACTTCGTTGTTACATGATATATGTTACCTTGTGCTCACCACTAAATTACAAATCATTGTTAATTAAAATTGGCTTTGATATACCTTGGGATCCGGGTGGATTCACTACTTGAGCACTATATGCCTAGCTTAATGGCTTTAAAGAAAGCGCTGCCAGGGAGACAGCCCGGAAGTTTCAGAGAGTCATTTATTTCTTTTGAGTGCTTTCATATAGTTTAAAAAAACAAAAATAAAGAGGGGAACCCAAAACTTTTCAAAAAGAAAAGTGAAAGTGAGAGAGACGAGCATTGTGAAAGTGGGGGACGTCCTTGAACTTTGTTCATGCCCATGGGAACTTTGTGAATCTTGATTACAGAAACTTTTCAACAAAAATAATTATCCCCTTGTACAATTCCATTGTATTATAAAAATAATGTGCCAAGGTTTGCCTTTAGGATGTTTACATTTGCTTGATGGTTTGTACGGTGCAGGACAGAAACTTTGGCTGTAGTGCGTGATTTTACATTTTTAGCTGGGATGTCAAATGGTTCTGATTCTTTTTGCACTGTCTTCCTATACAAAATTTTTATTTTTCCTAATTTTGGTAGAATTGTTCAAGTATCAGAAGTATGGTTAATGTTCATATTGCTACAGACTCTTCTGTTTTAGACAGATTCTGTTTTTGATGCATAGTTTGCTTGTTTTGATGAAACTATCAATTTATATTAGTGGATTAAGCCACGAAAAAATTATATTACAGTAGACACAATGCAAAAACAAAATATGATTTTGTTTGCAACAGTACTTAGAGTAGTGATTTTCTTTATTATACTAACGGATCTTACCGAGTTTTCTGTTGAAGTTTTGTGTGGATGAAGTGTTCGATGATTGAGAAGGTTTCGATGTGAGAAGAAGGAAGAGAGCCAAGAGCTCAAGCTTGGGCATGCCCGAGGCACCCCAAGTAAATATTCAAGGAGAATCAAGCGTCTAAGCTTGGGGATGCTGGGGAGGCATCCCCTCTTTCTTCAATAAATATCGGTATGTTTTCAGATTCGTTTCGTTCATGCGATATGTGCAAGTCTTGGAGCGTATTTTGCATTTAGGTTTTTATTTTTTTATGCACCATGCTGGTATGAGATGGTCCTTGGTTGATTTATATAATTCTCTTTACACTTCACTTATATCTTTTGAGTACGGCTTTATAGAATGCTTCATGTGCTTCACTTATATCATTTGAAGTTTGGATTGCCTGTTTCTCTTTACATAGAAAACCGCCATTTGTAGAATGCTCTTTTGCTTCACTTATATTTGTTAGAGCATGGGAATATCTTTTGTAGAAAGAATTAAACTCTCGTTCTTCACTTATATCTATTTAGAGAGATGACAGGAACTGGTCATTCACATGGTTAGTCATAAAATCCTACATAAACTTGTAGATCGCTGAATATGATATGTTTGGTTCCTTGCAATAGTTTTGCGATATAAAGATGGTGATATTAGAGTCATGCTAGTCGAGTAATTGTGAAATTGAGAAATACTTGTGTTGAGGTTTGCAAGTCCCGTAGCATGCACGTATGGTGAACCGTTATGTAACGAAGTCGGAGCATGAGGTGTTTATTGATTGTCTTCCTTATGAGTGGCGGTCGGGGACGAGCGATGGTCTTTCCCTACCAATCTATCCCCCTAGGAGCATGCGCATAGTACTTTGTTTTGATGACTAATAGATTTTTGCAATAAGTATGTGAGTTCTTTATGACTAATGTTGAGTCCATGGATTATACGCACTCTCACCCTTCCATCATTGCTAGCCTCTCTAGTACCGCGCAACTTTCGCCGGTACCATAAACCCACCATATACCTTCCTCAAAACAGCCACCATACCTACCTATCATGGCATTTCCATAGCCATTCCGAGATATATTGCCATGCAACTTCCATCATCATCATATACATGACTTGAGCATCATTGTCATATTGCTTTGCATGATCGTAAGATAGCTAGCATGATGTTTTCATGGATTGTCCGTTTTTTGATGTCATTGCTATGCTAGATCATTGCACATCCCGGTACACCGCTGGAGGCATTCATATAGAGTCATATCTTTGTTCTAGTATCGAGTTGTAGTATTGAGTTGTAAGTAAATAAAAGTGTGATGATCATCATTAATAGATCATTGTCCCAAAAAAAGGCCAAATAAAAAAAAGAAAGGCCAAATAAAAAGAAGAAGGAAAGGCCAAAAAAAGGGGGAGAATGCTACTATCCTTTTTCCACACTTGTGCTTCGAAGTAGCACCATGTTCTTCATATAGAGAGTCTCTTGAGTTATCACTTTCATATACTAGTGGGAATTTTCATTATAGAACTTGGCTTGTATATTCCGATGATGGGCTTCCTCAAATGCCCGAGGTCTTCATGAGCAAGCAAGTTGGATGCACACCCACTTAGTTTTCAGTTTGAGCTTTCATACACTTATAGCTCTTAGTGCATCCGTTGCATGGCAATCCCTACTCACTCACATTGATATCTGTTGATGGGCATCTCCATAGCCCATTGATACACCTAATTGATGCGAGACTATCTTCTCCTTTTTGTCTTCTCCACCATCATATTCTATTCCACCTATAGTGCTATGTCCATGGCTCACGCTCACGTATTGCATGAAAGTTGAAAAGGTTTGAGAACGTCAAAAGTATGAAACAATTGCTTGGCTTGTCATCGGGGTTGTGCATGATGTGAATATTTTGTGTGGTGAAGATGGAGCATAGCCAGACTATATGATTTTGTAGGGATGAGCTTTCTTTGGCTATGCTATTTCAATAAGACATAATTGCTTGGTTGGTATGCTTGAAGTATTATTATTTTTATGTCAAAGGATAGATTATTGCTTTGAATCACTCATGTCTTAATATTCATGCCATGATTAGACATATCATCAAGATTATGCTAGGTAGCATTCCACATCAAAAATTATCTTTTTTATCATTTACCTACTCGAGGACGAGCATGAATTAAGCTTGGGGATGCTGATACGTCTCCGTCGTATCTATAATTTTTGATTGTTCCATGCCAATATTATTCGACTTTCATATACTTTTTGGCAACTTTTTATATTATTTTTGGGACTAACATATTGATCCAGTGCCCAGTGCCAGTTCCAGTCTGTTGCATGTTTTTGGTTTCGCAGAATATCCATATCAAACGGAGTCCAAACGGAATAAAAATGGATGGAGCTTATTTTTGGAAAATATGGAAAATTCGGAAGAAAAATCAACGCAAACCGGTGCCCGAGGTGGTCACGAGACAGGGGGCGCCCCCCTAGTGCGCGCCCCCTACCCTCATGAGCCCACCGAAAGGCGGTTGACGCTCTTATTTTGCCGCAAGAAAGCTAATATTTGGAAAAAAAATCACGGCGAAGGTTTCAGGCCAATCGGAGTTACGGATCTCCATATATACGCAAAACGGTGAAACAGAGCCAGAGGAGAAGGCAAAACCAGAGAGAGACAGAGAGATAGATCCAATCTCGGAGGGGCTCTCGCCCCTCCCATGCCATTGAGGCCATGGACCAGAGGGGAAACCCTTCTCCCATATAGGGAGGAGGTCAAGGAAGAAGAAGAAGGAGGGGGGCTCTCTCCCCCTCGCTTCCGGTGGCACCGGAGTGCCACCGGGGGCCATCATCATCACCGCGATCTTCACCAACAACTTCACCGCCATCATCACCAACTCTTCCCCCCTCTATGCAGTGGTGTAACCTCTCTCTTACCCGCTGTAATCTCTACTTAAACATGGTGCTCAACGCTATATATTATCTCCCAATGATGTATGGCTATCCTATGATGTTTGAGTAGATCTGTTTTGTCCTAATGGCTATTTGATGATCGTGATTGGTTTGAGTTGTATGTTTTATTATTGGTGCTATCCTATGGTGCTCTCCGTGTCGCGCAAGCGTGAGGGACTCCCGCTGTAGGGTTTGCAATATGTTTATGATTTGCTTATGGTGGGTGGCGTGAGTGACAGAAGCACAGACCCGAGTAAGTAGGTTGTTTGCGTATGGGATAAAGGGGACTTGATACTTTAATGCTATGATTGGGTTTTACCTTATTGAATCTTTAGTAGTTGCCGATGCTTGCTAGAGTTCCAATCATAAGTGCATATGATCCAAGTAGAGAAAGTATGTTAGCTTATGCCTCTCCCTCAAATAAAATTGCAATAGTGATTACCGGTCTAGTTATCGATTGCCTAGGGACAAATAACCTTCTTGTTGACAAAAGCTCTTTACTAAAGCTAATTTAGTTGTGTCTTCATCTAAACAGCCCCTACTTTATATTTACTTGCTCTTTATTATCTTGCATACTTATCCAACACCACCTACAAAGTACTTCTAGTTTCATACTTGTTTCCGGTAAAGCGAACGTCAAGTGTGGTAGAGTTGTATCGGTGGTCGATAGAACTTGAGGGAATATTTGTTCTACCTTTAGCTCCTCGTTGGGTTCGACACTCTTACTTACCGAAAGAGGCTACAATTGATCCCCTATACTTGTGGGTTATCAGTCGGCGGTATCTTTTAACTTTACAGCCATCTTGGCCATTTTCTCTTTGCTCTCGCAATGTGCGGCCTGTTCGGCCCTTAACTCTTCGGCTGCTTGCAAAGCTGCCGCATTGCTACTCCTTGCTTGCTCCTTGGCTCGGGCAAGCTCCATCCGAAGGGTCTCCACGGTGGCCGCTCCATCTGCAGTCACAACATATCAAAGATACTGGCATCATGCTGCTCTTATTATGTGACGATCACCAGAAAGGCCACTCACCCTGTGCCTCGTCAAGCCGCTCATTGACAAGCACGATGTCAGCATCTGCCGCTTTAGTTCTGCATACCCATCAGTCCGGCTAGCCACCGGAGCCTCCACCACCTGCACATAAAGGCAGTCTGGTTATTGCCTGGGACTATGATCCTCTGTTTGCCGCCGTTTTCAACGACAACCAGAGTCTCAGGGGCTACTATCTACAAAGGGCACATCTAAAAATGTGCGGTACTTTAAAAAATATACATCATTTCACGTACCTCAAAAACCGTTAGTAGACTCATAAAGGCTTCATGCAGCCCACTTCCGGCGGACGAAATCCTTTCAATCACCGTACCCATCAATGTGCGGTGCTCTTCTGAGATAGACGCCTTCTCCAGCAAATCCCTCCGTACATCCGACTGCGCACCAGACAATGCCGGACTCTTTTGATTGCTCTCTTCGAGGGCCGGACACCGAGGACTTCGGGTGGCCATAGGATTACCTTCTGGCCTTGCCGGATCAGGAGAAGCCCTCCGCGACGACACCTCAGGGTCGCCTGCTTTGTAAGGCGGTGTGGCAGGGGGAGGCATTTCGCTCTCCATCATCTCCGGAAGAAGATCCCCCAAAGACGAGCTCAGCTGAGAAGGGCTAAGATCCGAACTGCAAGATAAATACTTCGGTTATTTTTCTCAGAAGTAAGGTACGATATCTTCACTATTAAATACCTTTTGATTACTTACAGCTCGTTAGAGGGCTGATCCCTACGCGGACATTGTGCGGAAAGAACACCCTCCGAGGCAGGACCCTCTGGCGGAGATTTCTTCTCCCGTTTGGAAACTTTGATTTCCGGATCTTCGAAGGTAGTCCTCTTCCTTCCCCGGGGAGAGAGAATGTCAGATTCTTCCCCTCGGTTATCCTCCCTCACGGAGGCGCTCATTCCCTCGGTTGGAATAGGTAGCGATGGAGGCCCGCTTTCGCCCTCTTTATTCCCCCCTTCGTCTTCCTTTGAGGGCACCGGACAAGGTGCTGGCTCGAGCATCTTTTCCAGCACCAGATTGTCCAAGCGTTCAGGAAGGGGGGCCGAACACCGGATTATCTTCGCCTTTGTTATCCAGTCCTGGTCAAAGAGCGATTCTTCAGAATGATGTCATGATAAATAAAAGGACAGTGTGTTCGTCCATGGGATTACTTACTTGGGTAGTGGTGCGGTTGCTGCTCAGGCCCACGTCCCCGGTAGTGTCCGGACACTCTATTTGGGGTCCGAAGAACGATTTGTACATCTCCTCGTGCGTCATGCCGAGGAAATTCTGAATAGTGCGCGGTCCTTCTGGGTTGAATTCCGACATGCGGAGGGGCCGGTGTTTGCAAGGCTAGACTCGACGAACCAGCATGACTTGCATTACCATAACCAAACTGAAATCTCCCTCGAAGAGATCTCGGATACGGCTCTGTAGTATGGGCACGTCCTTGGCTGGACCCCAGCTCAGCCCCCTGCTGATCCATGACATCAGTTGTGGTGGAGGGCCCGAGCGAAAGGCAGGGGCAGCTACCCACTTGGCACTTCTAGGAGCTGTGACGTAGAACCACTCCCGTTGCCACAATCCGGACACCTCTGAAAAGGAACCCTTTGGCCATGGAGCGTCATCAATTTTGCTTATTAGAGCACCTCCGCATGCTACGTACTGCCCCTCGACTATCTTCGGCTTCACATCGAAGGTCTTGAGCCATAGGCCGAAGTGAGGGGTAATGCGGGGGAAGGCCTCACACACGACAATAAATGATGAGATGTGAAGAAGGGAATCCGGGGCCAGATCGTGAAAATCCAGCCCGTAATAGAACATGAGACCCCTAACAAAGGGATCCAGAGCGAGGCCTAGTCCTCGGAGGAAGTGGGAGACGAACACAACACTCTCGTTGGGTTCGGGAGTAGGGACGACCCGCCCTCGGGCGGGCAGTCTATGAGAAATTTCGGCGGTCAGATATCTGGCCTCCCTCAACTTCTTGATGTCCTCCTCCATGACGGAGGAGGGCATCCACTGGCCTTGAAGGCTGGATCCGGACATGATTGAAGGTCCGAAGCACCTGACCTTGGCTTTGGGTGTTAGAACTCGAGGCGGGGGAGGGATTCGATTGAGCACGGGAGGGAAAAAAGTAATAGCCATGTCCCTTTATAAAGAGGGTGAATATCAAGCATCCTCCTCCTCGCCGTTTGGGACTTGCCTAAAATATAGGAGTCCTAGGCACGGTTGGCTTACCCACGTCCGTATTGATGAGAATGCCGTAATAAGGGGAACACGATCTCTGCTTTGACAAGATGTGTCAAGAAACCGCCTCTCGTTATGTGCGGGGGCTGGTTAAAGAAAAACGGTTCAAATAATTACCGGGCGCAGCGTGATGTCATGCTGCCAAAACATGTCAGCAGATTAGATTTATGGTAATATTATTCTCTCTACGGTGGTGTGTGGAACTTATCTTGCAGGGTCGGACACTATCCTTGTATTCAAATTCTTCCGTGGTGTATTCGGAGGAGAAACCCGCCTTGCAATGCCGAAGACAACACTGCACGCCGGACTCATCGTCATTGAAGCCTGGTTCAGGGGCTACTGAGGGAGTCCTGGATTAGGGGGTCTCCGGATAGCCGGACTATATCCTTTGGCCGGACTGTTGGACTATGAAGATACGAGATTGAAAACTTCGTCCCGTGTCCGGATGGGACTCTACTTGGCGTGGAAGGCAAGCTAGGCAATACGCATATGTATATCTCCTCCTCTGTAACCGACCTTGTGTAACCCTAGCCCCTCCGGTGTCTATATAAACCGAAGGGTTTTAGTCCGTAGGACAACATGCAATCATACCATAGGCTGGCTTCTAGGGTTTAGCCTCTCCGATCTCGTGGTAGATCAACTCTTGTACTACTCATATTATCAAGAATAAATCAAGCAGGACGTAGGGTTTTACCTCCATCAAGAGGGCCCGAACCTGGGTAAAACATCATGTCCCCTGCCTCCTGTTACCATCCGCCTTAGACGCACAGTTCGGGACCCCCTACCCGAGATCCGCCGGTTTCGACACCGACATGAGGGTTGAGGGATTTGCCGTGAGGGCTTTGAAGAAACTAGCCGTGAGGGCATAGCTGAGAAACTTGGTCAAGAGGGCATTTGAGTAGAAGCACTTAGCTTATGAGCCGGTTTCTTTGGCATAGCCTTCTTGGGCTTACTTGCAGAGGCCTCAGCAGTGGCAGCAACATCAGCAGAGTCTTCATTGAATTTCCTTACTGCTTCCTTAGCAACTCTGGCAAGCTTGGCCTGGCGCTTGGCCCATTCATCAGGATAATCCTCACCACGCTTGAGGTTGGTGGGATCAGCTTCTTGGCCAGGTGCCAACGGAGGTCTTGAGCAAGGAGGATGAAGAGCGAATTTCTTCATATACTTGGGAGTGACATATCTGTATCCCCTCCATTCCCGTGCCCATCTCCTCTCTATTCTTTGGATGCGCACTTTGCGCTCATTCTTGGTTTCCTTTCCATGAGTGGCCTCATCAGGAGTGCAATAATCCTTGTATATGTCCTCAGGGATTTCAAACGCAGTGTTGACTTCTAGCCTCTTTCCTCCCTTCTGAGGTTTCTTGCCATCTTCCATTTTCTTCAGCTGAGGGTTTTTAACAATTGAGTTCTCTGAAGAGGTATGCAACTTTTCTTCAAGGAACACTGCAAATGAGTTAAGTTGATGAGAACCTAATGATTCAGCAGCGGTCATGTGTACCTGTGAACAGAGTATATGTGCGAAGAATTTGGAGAGGTCATATGCGTTATCAGAAGTTTTTGCAACAAGAACAAGTTTGAGGAAATTGACCGGATGAGTCTTGAAGACTTTCACTAAGCGTTCTTTGACTTAGGTTCCAGAGTTCTACAGATTCGAAAATCCACACGATTGAGGAATCTTGAAGAAAAATGTTGCTTAAAGAAATAGATCAAGAACAAATGATATGTGAGGTGTTTAGTGTGTGAAGAGTTGAGGAATAAACACTTTTTGAAGATTTGATGAAAACATCAGAATCAACAAGGGAAGTAAAAGTAACTTTTAATTACCCTTGACAAAGAACACGGCGAACTAGGAAGTGTAGATTTGAAGCTCGTCAATTCAGATCTTTCACGCCCTAACTTGGTTGAGGAAGACAGCTACGGCGGTGGCGGAGTGAAGAAATCCGCCTCCGGCATGAGTACGGCGGTGACGAGGTCGAGACAGTGAAGCTCTTCCTCACCGGCGACGATGGAGGTAGCGGCGGCGCTAGGGTTGGGAAGCTCGAGCAAGGGAGTGAGATCGAGCGGAGTAAAAGTGAAGTGAGGAAGGGAGAGGGGTATTTATAGCCGAAGTGAAAAAACCGCTCGCCCAAGGAAATAGGACGAACGTGCCCCTGACCTTTCTATTCGCTTGATATGTGTCACCCACGTATAGAGAGGTGACGATCGTGTGCGATCGTGGGTGAATAGATAAACATCGCATAGAATGCGGAACAATTTGAGCGGCAAAGCTGAAAATTTAGATAAGATGGGTTTTAAAGTTCCGTTCGCAATTTCTTCAACTGACAAGAACACAGTGAAGATTTTGAACGAGATTCAAATAGAACGCACATGAAGAATTTGTGAATAGATCGGGTTGAGTTTAGCATAGAGGGGGAAGGGTCCGATCACATTCACTTAGCAGAAGAAGCAACTTGAAGAAATAACAATAAGTGAATGCTGTAGAGGACATAAACTCACATATATATTTATATAGCCAATGAAGAAAAACGACAGAAATGGTGAAGACAATGCAAGTTGAAAAACAACCGAGGAATTTCAAAGAACTGAGGAAAAACTTAATTGAAGATTTTTAACATTTTGTGGTGGCGTGACCCACCATATAAGAATGATAATTTCAGACACCGCGTACAATTGTTGTAGGGTTCTGAGAATCAAAGTCTTCATTAATTTCTTCACACTTAGAATGTTGTTCTTCATTGATTGAAGAAAAACGTTTCTTCATGTGTTGCACATCTAAGTCATCAATTTTGCATAAGTGTTAGGATGAGTGTCCTTTTCAAAGAACATTCGAAGATTTTAGGATATTTAGCTCACACCGCAGCTTGCTAAATCTCTTCTCATCCAAGGGCTTAGTGAAGATATCGGCTAGCTGTTTTTCAGTCTTCACATGCTCAATAGAGATGTCGCCCTTCAACACATGATCACGAAGAAAATGATGACGAATATGAATGTGTTTTGTCTTCGAGTGCTGAACTGGGTTATGAGCAATCTTGATGGCACTCCCATTGTCACAGTAGAGTGGCACATTCTTCACGTTGACGCCGTAGTCCTTGAGTGTTTGCTTCATCCATAGTAGTTGAGCACAACAAGAACCAGCAGCAATGTACTTAGCTTCAGCAGTAGACAGTGATACGCAGTTCTGTTTCTTCGAGGACCAACAGACTAAAGATCGTCCGAGGAAATGGCATGTGCCAGATGTTGACTTGTGGTCCACACGATCACCAGCATAGTCAGAGTCTGAAAATCCAATGAGATCAAAAGCCGAGCCCTTGGGGTACCACAATCCAAGTGTTGGTGTGTAAGCTAGATATCGAAGAATATGCTTCACAACCTTATGGTGTGATTCCTTCGGTGTAGCTTGAAATCGGGCACACATGAAAACACTAAGCATAATATCTGGCCTAGATGCACATAAGTACAATAAAGAACCAATCATGGAGCGGTATACCTTTTGTTCGAAGTCAATACCATTTTCATCAGTGCATAAATGATCATTTGTGGGCATAGGGGTTTTGACTCCTTTGCAATCTTGCATGCCGAATTTTCTCAATACGTCCTTGAGGTATTTCTCCTGAGATATGAATATGCCATTGCGCTGTTGACGAATCTGAAGACCTAAGAAGAATTTCAATTCTCCCATCATAGACATTTGATATTCTTCACTCATCATATAGGAAAATTCATCACTGTAACGTTGGTTAGTACAACCGAAAATGATATCATCGACATAAATTTGACACACAAACAATTAACCACCATAAGATTTAGTGAAAAGAGTTGGGTAAAGTGAACCGGGTTTGAAGCCTTTCTTCATGAGGAATTCCTTCAAAGTATCATACCATGCCCGTGGGGCCTGCTTGAGGCCATGGAGAGCCTTATTGAGTCTGAAGACTTTGTCATGATGCTTTGGATCTCCAAAACCTGGGGGTTGAGCAACATATACTTTTTCCTCAAGCTTACCATTGAGGAATGCACTTTTCACATCCATTTGATATAAGATGATATCATGATGGTTACCATAAGTAAGTAATATGTGAATAGCCTCAAGTCTAGCAACAGGTGCAAAAGTTTCATCAAAATCAATTCCTTCAACCTGTGTGTAGCCTTGAGCTACTAGCCGTGCCTTATTCCTCACCACAAGGCCATTTTCATCTTGCTTGTTGCGGTAGATCCACTTTGTGCCGATGATATTGTGCTTGTGAGGATCTGGACGTTTTACCAGTTCCCAGACGTTGTTGAGCTCGAATTGATGTAATTCCTCTTGCATAGCTTGAATCCACTTAGGCTCCAGAAATGCTTCATCTACCTTAGTGGGCTCTATGATAGAGACGAAAGCAAAGTGCCCACAAAAGTTAGATAAATGTGAAGCTCTTGAGCATGTGAGAGGACCTGGAATGTTGATGTCGCTGATGATTTTCTCAATTTGAACTTCATTTGCAGCGTGAGGATGAGCGGGTTGACGTTGAGGAATTTGATCAGCATTTTTTTCAGCGCCATTTTCCTCAGGTGCATCAGCATGACGTTCCTCATGTTCTGGAATGACTTCTTCAGCAGATTCTTTAGTAGGAATGACATCCTCAGTAGCCTTGAACTTGATAGATTCCTTAGGAGATATTTCATCTGTCACAGGAGGTAGGTGCTCTCTTTGCGAGCCATTAGTCTCATCGAACCGCACATCTACAGTTTCAACAACCTTGTGGTGATAGGTGTTGAAGACTCTGTAGGTGTGCGAGTCCTTACCATAACCGAGCATAAAACCTTCATGTGCTTTCGGTGCAAATTTAGAATTGTGATGAGGATCTCTAATCCAACATTTTGCACCGAAGACTTTGAAATAACTCACATTGGGTTTCTTGTCGGTGAGGAGTTCATATGCAGTTTTCTTGAAGAATTTGTGAAGATATACCCTGTTGATGATGTGGCACGCAGTATCAATTGCCTCAGGCCAAAAGCGAGGAGGCGTCTTATACTCATCAAGCATAGTGCGAGCCATCTCAACAAGAGTCCTGTTCTTGCGCTCCACGACGCCATTTTGCTGAGGAGTATAAGGAGCGGATAACTCATGAGTAATACCGAGTTCATCAAGATAGTCATCAAGACTAGTGTTCTTGAACTCAGTTCCATTATCACTTCTGATGTGCTTGATCTTCACACCAAAGTTGGTTGAAGCCCTCGAGGAAAATCGCTTGAAGAATTCCTGCACTTCAGTTTCGTAAGTGATGATATGCACCCATGTATATCAAGAATAATTATCAACAATGACAAAGCCATATAAAGATGCAACATTAGTAAATGTGGCATAGTAAGTAGGGCCAAAGAGATCCATGTGAAGCAATTCAAATGATCGAGTAGTAGTCATGATAGTCTTCGCTGGATGCTTGGCCTTGGTCATCTTTCCAGCTTCACAGGCTCCGCATAAGTGATCCTTGAGGAATTTGACATTCTCAATGTCAATGACATGCTTCTTCTTCGCGAGCGTGTGCAAATTCCTCATGCCAGCATGACCAAGTCGACGATGCCATAGCCAGCCTTTTGAAGCTTTTGCAAGTAGACATGTAGCAAGTTGTGGTCCTGTAGAGAAATCAACAATATACAAATCTCCTCTCCTAAAGCCTTCGAAGACTTTGGAATTGTCAGCTTCCATGATCACAACACAATGATACTTGCCAAAGACAACAACCATATCAAGATCATAAAGCATTGAGACAGACATGAGGTTGAACCCTAAGGACTCGACAAGCATGAATTTGTCCATGTTTCGATCCTTTGAGATTGCAACCTTACCTAGACCCAATACCTTGTTGTTGCCTTTGTCAGCGTAGGTGATATGCTTCAGATGTGATGGAGATAAAGCAGAGTCCATCAATAAGCTCCTGTCACCAGTCATGTGATTTGTACATCCACTATTGAAGACCCACTCAGTGGATTTGGGTTGATCATCCTGCAGATGAATTAGTGCAACTTACGAACTCATATACTTCAGCAGTGAAGAATATGGTATCAATTTCATCAGATCAATTTCATCAAGCAATAGAACAGATAAAGCAGTATGAGGACATGAGAAATAAAAATTCATCTCTTCATGATTAGCTTGCGTCCTATTAAGAACATTCAGGTCTCCAGCAAGTTCTTTAGACGATTAAGTTCGTCTAGAGACCTGATCCTGCATAAGAGATTAGTTCTTTTTCTTCACCACCCACATCTGAAGGGGTGGCAAAAGAGTTCATCATTCTGCGAGCTCCATAAGAGAAAGGTGGCATAGATGCCAATCCACTTCGTTTCACATAAGAGGGGTTAGGGTAAGCATACGAGTAAGCAGAGGAATTCTTCGAGGACTTATGAACATAATGATTTGAAGAATAATGCACATATCCATAATTCTTAGATCTTCCCTGCGAAACAGACGGGTTAGCACGATGATGTTCATATGAGTACTTTGATCCATATGAAGAATTTGGTCCATATGAAGAATTTGATCTGGGGTTCCTATTCTTCACAGGTGGTGTCATGATGACATTCACCTGAAGATTTTCAAGGCACCTTTTGGGAACCCAGATTTTCTTCATAGGAGGACCGTTCCTGCAGTTAGTGCCAACATATCTAGCAAATACTTCACCATTCTGATTTTTGAACAGTTTATAGTTGGAGTCAATTGACTCATCAGAAGAATATGAAGATTCACATGTAAAGCCAGATAAAGTAGATGGATCCACTGAAGGTCCCTTTGCATCAACCCATGAGGTTTTGTGATACTGCTCAGGTTTCCAGTAGGTCCCATCAGTATTGATTTTCCTCTCAAAGGCAATACCCTCTTTCCTAGGGTTCCTGTTGAGGATCTGCTTTTTAAGCACGTCACAAAGAGCCTGATGCCCTTTGAGGCTTTTGTACATGCCTGTCATACACAATTCCTTCAGTCCTGCATCATCAGTGATACTAGCAATGTCCTCAGATGAGGAATTAGTGATAGCAGAGGCAGTTGAAGAATTTGCAACAATGGAAGTATTTGAGCATTCATGTGAAGAATTAGCAGTTTCACGTTCAATACACTTCAAACATGGAGGAACAAATTCATCCTGAGTAGCGCTGATTTGTTGAGCAAGTAATGAATCACGCTCCTTCTAAAGATCTTCATAACTCACTCTTAACTGCTCAAGATCTTTCTTTCTTTGAAGGAATTCATAAGAAAGCTCTTCATGATCAGATAAGAGAGTGTTATGATGACTTTGAAGGGTGTCAAACTTAGACTGAAGTCTCTGAAGATTTTCAGTCAAAATTTTAGTACGATCCATTTCCTCGCTCAACATATCATCGCTTTTATCTAGCATGTTTTGAACCTTTTCAAGAGCCTTTTGTAGTTTCACAACAATCTTAGCAAGTTTAGAATAGCTGGGTTTGAGGTTTTCATCACATTCATCCTCACTAGATTCAGAGGAGGGATATTTGAGTACCTTTGAGCCTTTTGCCATGAAGCAATAGGTGGGAGCGTAGTCCTCATCACCGTCATGAGTAGTGTTGGGGAGGTCCTTTTCTTCAGAGTTGAAGATGGACTTGCTGACGAACACGGTAGCGAGGGCTAGGCTCGCCACGCCAGAGTCTGACTCCTCAGATTCCTCCTCTTCCTCATTTTCCTCAGATTCAGCTTCAGAGTCCATTTCCTTGCCAATGAACGCCCGAGCCTTCTTGGAGCTACTCTTCTTGTGAGATGAGGACCTTGAAGGTTTTGATGATGAGGACTTTGAAGATTTCTTCTTCTTCTTTGAATCATCAGAACTGTAATCCTTGTACTTCTTCTTCTTTGATCTCTTTTCCCACTGAGGACAATCTTGAATGTAGTGTCCAGGCTTCTTGCATTTGTGGCAGAGTCTCTTCTTGTAATCATGAGATGAGGAATATGTTCTCAAGTCACCACTTCTTGAGGATTTACCAAAGCGACAACGTCTTGAGAACTTTTGGAACTTCCTAACGAGCATAGCTAGCTCCTGGCTCAGTTCTTCAGGGTCACCAAGGCTGCTGTCAGAATCTTCACCATCAGATTCAGACACTGCCTTGGCCTTCAGAGCCCGTGATCTACCATAGCTTGGTCCATAGAGATCTCTCTTCTCAGCAAGCTGGAACTCATGAGTGTTTAGTCTCTCGAGGATATCGGCGGGATCAAGTGACTTGTAGTCTCCACATTCTTGTATCATCAATGCCAAGGTATCAAATGAGGAATCAAGCGATCTCAGCAATTTCTTCACCACCTCATGGTCGGTGATATCAGCGGCACCAAGTGCTTAAAGCTCATTTGAGATGTCAGTGAGGCGATCGAAGGTCTGCTGAACATTTTCATTGTCGAGACTTTTGAAGCGGTTGAAGAGATTTCGAAGAACGTCAACTCAAGAGTCACACTGTTTTGAGACTCCCTCATTGACCTTGGACAACCTGTCCCAGATAAGCTTAGCTGTCTCCAAAGCACTCACTCTGCCATACTGTCCTTTGCTCAGATGGCCACATATGATATTCTTTGCTTGAGAGTTGAGTTGCTTGAATCTCTTCACATTAGCAGCGTTGATGGTGGGAGTGACAGAGGGAACACCATTCTCCACAACGTACCAGAGATCGTTATCAATTGCCTCAAGATGCATGTGCATCTTATTCTTCCAATAGGGGTAGTCCGTCCCATCGAAGGTAGGACACCCAGCAGAAACCTTGATCATACCTGCGGTCGACATAACTAAAACTTCAGGCGGTTAAACCAAAATCACACAGAACAAGGGAGTACCTTGCTCTGATACCAATTGAAAGTGCGTTATATCGACTAGAGGGGGGTGAATAGGTGATTTTTATAAAATCTTCACTAAGGAATTTCAGGGTGAGGAAATTCCTGAGTGAAGAAATACTTGCAGCGGAATAAGTACTCAGAAGTAAACATAACAGAACATGAGCATGGTCTTCATGATGAAATGAAAAACAAGAACAAAGTACCGAAAGCGTAAACATATGATGAAGAAAAACATACTGAAGAAATTGAACTGAGGAAATTGAGAAAGTCTTCAGTCAAAGTCTTCAAACAGATATGAACAAGCACACAACACAGAAATGAGGAAATGAAAGGTTTGAGGAAATGGAACTAGGTAGCTTGGTGAAGACAATGATTTGGTAGACCAGTTTCAACTGTTGTGACAATTGTACGTCTGGTTAGGGCGGCTAGGTATTTAAACCTGAGGACACACAGTCTCGGACACCCAGCTTTGAACACGCAGTCCAGAACACTTAGTCCTCACCGTATTCCCCTTGAGCTAAGGTCATACAGACCTCGCCCAATCACTCGTGGTAAGTCTTCAGGTGACTTCCAAACCTTCACAGACTCGGTCACTCGGCGATCCATAATTTCCTCTTGGATGCTCTAGACCATGATGCCTAACCGTATGGAAGATGCACAGTCTTCAAAGGTAACAAGCGTCGGATCCACGCAGGATCAATCTCTTCAGTGATGCTAAATCACTTGGAGTTTGTAGGTGTTTGGGTTTGGGTTTTCCTCACTTGATGATTTTCACTCAAAGTCCTCGGAGGATGGAATGCTCTCAAATGACAAGTGTCAGTTTCTCACGAAGCAGCCAACCAGCTAGTGGTTGTAGGGGGCGGCTATTTATAGCCTAGGGAGCAGCCCGACATGATAAGATATAAATGCCCTTCAATGATATGACCGTTAGGTGGGTAGATATTTTGGGATAGCTGGCGTATCGCACAACAACAGTCGGATATTTGAGTATCAAATTCCTTAGGGCTATCATGTTCCTCACCGTGTAGGCAATCCGCACTGGCGAATTCCTAACTCCTCAGTCAGAACAAATTCCTCAGAGATCAGAAGAACTTCGTCTCTGTCACTGAAGAAATTGACTGAGCTGTATGAGATTTCCAATGGCTTCACTCGAAGAGATTGCTAGGTGTAGGATTTGAGTTGAGAATCACTTGGGAATTTTTCCTTAGTATTTCCTCGACCCCCTTTAACGCCCTTTAACAGTACGGTGTTTTCTATGACTCAAGAAAGAGAAAATAAAACTACGAAAATAAAAAATTTCACGCTTCATGTTCCTCGAATGAATACCAAGTCTTCAGGATCACACCAATTTCTTCACTTTCACAGTCTTCAAAAAGTCTTCAGAAATCCAAAGTCTTCAGTCGAAGAACTTCATTTTTAGGGGTCGACTTTCTCTGTAAATATCAAACTCCTCATAGACTTATAGACCTGTATACACTCACAAACGCATCAGTCCCTTAACCTATAAGTCTTCAGTACACCAAAATCACTAAGGGGCACTAGATGCACTTACAGTAGCCGCAGAAATCATGATTTTATCGGTCACTCGTACTAAGTTTTAAGAGTTCAAACATAACATATATTCTCTAAATTCGTCAAAACATATTCAAAATGGATCTTATAAGAAAGACATCGTCACGAGAAACACGAATATGAAAACATCACTTAATCTGAACAGTTTGTTCAAAAGATATAAAATTTCAAAAATCAGAAGCCAAAAATAAAGGCATGCGCGAGGATCTGCGTGCACTGAGACTTGCGTGCCACAAATCCGCTCCCATGTAAGCCTTTCTTCTATCTTTTTTCCTGTGTGGTCTTGTTTTTTTTTCCTTTTCTTAATTTAGTTTCTCATTATTTTGTTGGTCTTTTTTATCTCCCACAATTAGCTAACAGAGATGTGACTGGCTACTCTATCTACAATTCACTGCATGCCCAAGAGGTCCGAACTCACATTACTCCACAATCTTTGCGGATCTGACATTGCCTCACTTGCAAATTTTGGCCATTTTTACTCACACGGAGTAGTAGTAAATTAGAGTGATAACTACTCGTGAAAGTGGAGTCCACCTTGCAGAGAGATCATGCCCGGATAGACATCAAAGTATTCAAAATCATGTTTTTTTAAAACCACAATATTCTCAGAAAACTTTAAAAAAACGTTATTGCCAAACGCAGCCTAAAGCTTAAATTGACAAGAATACTACTCGCGCTACGTACTTTCCCATGTATATACCACTAGAAACATACACAGGCCTTGCTGCGCCGTTCTCTGCCAAACACAGCCTAAAGCTTAAATGGACAAGAAGCCTACTCACGCTACGTACTTGCCCCATGTATATACCACTAGAAACATACACGCGCCTTGCTGCGCCGTTCTGTTTTTCTATCGTTTATTCGTTTGTTTGTTAATTCACGAATAGAGTCTTTGTTGCTCTATTTCTGGGTCGGGGTTGTTCATTTCATGTGCGTTCTGTGTTTTGGCTTCCATAATAATTTTGGGGTGTGATCACCCATTATTGCATTGTAGCATATGTCTAGATGCTAAGACACATCATCATTTACTTGGTGGGATATTAGTCAGTTTTTTTACAACTATTGTTCTTCACAAAAATGATATGTTAGCAGCACTGCCAAAAACATATCCAAAGTAGTGGTTGGCGTCACACATGTCATAGACCTGCAGGGTTAAACCATACTACTAGATGGACATGATAATATTTATAAGCAAAACTAATTAAAAATTATGATATGCGTAACTGAGGCTTCTGATTGTTGTATTCATCTACAACAATTAAACAGCTCTATGATTTGACCAACCAATATTTCATAAGTTACCTTGGTCACATACAAACAATACAAAACAGCAACGATAATGGTCTGCAATAATGGTGAAAGCGTAGTGGAAGTGAGAAATACTTGGAAGCTACAACACTACACCCAAGTATATGCCTTCTGGTTTTCCATATTGCTCATCCAGATGCGTAGTTAGAATCAAAATAGAAAAAAACATATTTGAAATAAAAGCAATGCTTTGCACTGACTAACGATAGGAAAGGCAATGAAGCATGTTTATAGCAGCCTCTAAGAGGAAAAGATGGAAATGGGAGGATAAAGAGATAATAATACAAGTGATTGATCTCAGTTTTCATTTGAATGTAACATTACTGATGCATTAAGGCCTAATCAGCTGTCTACATAAGCAACCCGGTGACAATTAACCAAATTATCTTCACAGGAAAGCTTAGTTATCATCTTGCCTTATTGTTTTGGTGCCAATTAAGTTCAGTTAGAGACCGCGCTCCTTACGCGTGGAACCATATGCTAATTAATACTTTCTCCGTTCCAAAATATAGTACGTACTTTGTTTTGAAAAGTCAATTATATCCATGTGTCCTTTTATAGTTTATTTATTTAGTACAAGCATGGACATGGTACTCAAGCAGTGTAGCATGAGGCTCTCAGATTGAAACGTTACACAGTGAGATAAAATCCTGGTAAAATATGCTACTTGTTTAGCCCCGAACCGAGCAAGATTTCATTTGAATCAGGCTACCAAAAAAAGATGACAACGAGAGAGGAAGGAGATACCAGGAGTTGTAAGGCAGACCTTGTGATCCATGGCGTGTTAATGAAGGCGACCGAGTTCCCTGTCCAACGTCATGGCTAGCCGTGACGGCCTGCCCCATCGCCTTCTCCTCCAGGCACCGAGCGTCGTCGTCGTTGGACGTTAATTACCGTACAAAGAAGGGGAGAAAGATGGAGTGATGGGCTGGGTGTGCAGCGAGGTGGTGGTCGTGCAAAGCCCGTGCAACCTTGTGGTGCAGAGGAGGCGGTGTGACCGAGCGCTCGTGCAACCGTGTGGTGTGGAGGAGCCGGTGATGGGCCAGGCGCACCGCCACGAGAGAAGGGGAGAAAGTTGGAGAGACGGGTGGGGCGTGCAGAGCGGTGATGGACTGACGGCGCTCATGCAACCATGTGATGCGGAGGAGCTAGTGATGGGTCGGGTGCCCGTGCAACTGTGTGGTGCGGAAGAGGCGGTGATGGCTCGTGCATACAACCATATGAGCAAGGGAGAAACATGAAGAGATGGGCGGGGCATACGGCGTGGTGGTGGACTGGCGGCGCATGTGCAGCCGTGTGACGCAAAGAAGGCGGTGATGAGCCAAGCTGACGGTGCCCGTGCGGCTGTGTGATGGTACATCATTTTAACGTGTGTGGATATAGTTGGCCGCATCATTAATTTCATCAGATGTTTTTTTTCACGCAAAAAGTAGTACCTCTGATATAAAATAAATATCGTGGTTTTAGTTCAGGAAGTAAGTGACACATAATCCATCAAGCGCTAGACATATGTAGTTGGATGGTGGATCCAAACATTAAACAATGTCTGCTCACCCACTAAGAGACCATGGTTCTTAATAAATAAAATAAGTTTTCTTTTAGAAGGATAAATAAAGTGGTCACCCTCCCAGCCCCGAACGCTCACGGCGCATACATTCTAGGAGCTTAGATATTGTAGTGATGTTGCATGCATGGATGCATGTTCCTGAAGTTCATTAGCCGACTCGATTGATACCAATATATACTATATGTACGCACAGATGTAGATCGGTCCTCGCTAGCTACCTCCAGAACACACAAACACCGTAAATAAACCTTAGCCGTAACTAGCTCTCGTTCGTACCACGTACAATTTCTGGCATTTATTTCATCGTACCTGCTATTGCCCATGCGCCAGAAGTTTGAATGAGGGCAGGGTTAATCAGTGTGGCCCTGCATGCATACATACACACTGTTTTGCATTATTGGTTTAAGCCATTCATGGCAAATGCTTTGGCCGATTGCCCGATTCGGCTGCCTCCAAAGGGAGGACAGTGCTTTCAAGTTTAGTATAAACTTGGTTATTTTTCGCGTACTTTTGTACTTTATGAAAATAGGTGGGTGATTTTTTTAATAAAAAATAAGGTTATCCCCCAGCCTCTGCATTAGAACGATGCATGCGGCCAATTTATTAATAAGCAAATAGTTCAACAAAGTCTCCAAATCTCAAAAAGTAAAAAACACTTACTTAGAGCTAGAAACAGGGAATCGGGAATAGGTGTGTGATTGTATGCATGTTGTTCTGTAGGCAGTCCCACTATTTTTACATATCTCTTTTGTATAAGAAAAGAACCCCTACAATTGAGTGTGTCATCATCTTTTTTTAGGAAGAGTGTGCCATAATCTTATTGGACAACATTGTTACGAATGTGTAAAGAAACATTGCACTTGGGAGTTTTATGGTGCAATGTTCTCGCGAAACGGGTTTCTGATCCACTTTATAGATAAAGCATAATATATCAAAGTACATGGTCAAATGACACAAGGTAGTGTGTAGGCCCTCCAACAAAGCAAATCTAAAGATAAAACATAAAGCAACCGACGAGCCTAACACATTGCCGCAACCTGACAAACAGTGCTTGAGCTCCACAACAACGCCCCCATGAGGATGACAATACAAAGCATTGTCACTGCCGAGTCTGCAGAGATGGGTTTTCATCTGGAGCCCTTGTACATGGAAGAAACCCGCAACGATGTCCTCAAGTGGACAGTGGCACCAGCGGGCGTCGCCGTTGCTGGCGGAAAGCGTGGTGCTTTCACTCAGTAAACACACTCGCACCACCAGGAGACACCTAGGTCACACCGCAAGGAAGACCAGCCTGTCCAAACCAGATCTGGGTACCGCCAGTCCTCCAGAAAGAGAACATGCCAGAGCCCCTTGCGACAGCATCCTTGCCGCCTGCATGATCAAGAGGTGAAGCCACAACCACAAGGTAGCCTGCTGGAGAGCCTAGCGGGTAGCCCACCTTCTGAGGCTGCTGCCACGACATCCCAAGACAAAGTCTTCGCCGATGCCATACACATGTAGATGCCACCCCTAACAATTCCATGAAACTCCACCTTGACGTGGCCGAAACTGATGGAGAGTGCGTACAAGGAGCAACCAGCCTCGGCCAGGAGGACCCGTGACCAACCCATGCATCCACGGCCAACCCGCACTGGGTGGGGTGAGGGAGGGGGCGACGAGTACCTCCGACCCCTGTGATAGCCGACACCTCTGGCCATCAAGCGCAACAACCTCCGCCGGCTCTCCACGGCCTGCTCCCCCACTGCCGCCTCACCACCGAGGGCCACCATCCAAAGCTGCACACATGCACACTGCCAAATTCCCATGGAAGGACAACACCACACTTCTTCCCATGAGCTATGACGTTGTGCATCCCCGCTGGAGTCAGAACTAGCTGCTTGTTTGGAGGGTATCTCCCTTGCTTCCCATTGGTCTGTGTTGCCAATTGTGATTCAAACAGATTGCCACGACGTTATAAGCTGATCAAGGAAGGAGTAGATGACCGGTCAGAGCTTATGATGGTGGTTAGAGCATTTATAGCCGGGCGCCTTAAACCCGTCTCATATGTCTGTGCGGGCCTTCCGGTCACCGTCGGCCGCAAAAATTTGACCAAGACGGGCTCCTCAAAGGTCCCTCAAACGCCCGGCCTGACTTGCACCCCTCACATCCAGCCTAAATATGGGGGCGGTTATGGGGGCTCTTGGGCATGTTCGCCACGTCGGACCCGACCCATGCTGGCCTACCGGAACCCACATATATTCCTTCCCATCCGCTAGCCGGACAAAACCCTAGCCACTTCACTACTCCCCTTCACACCCTCCGCCACCCAAGCTCGTTTCCGACGCCGTCCTACCGTCTCTGACATGGCCGATAGCGGATCCGAGTCCTTCAGCTCTTAGATCCGTTGACCCCGAGCTCATACCACGTGACCATGAGGAGGAGATGACCGTACGGCTTGCGCTCCGCCGCGCCCATGAGGAGGCCCGTGCACGGCAGCAATCGGACTCCTTCCGTCGGGAATTCATTGCGTCCGCCCAAATGGCGCTGCGCTAGGGCAGCCGTCGCTGCCTCACCAGAGGCGGTGCGGTCCGTCTGACGTCCCAAGGCGGTGGCGGACGCGCAACCCCTTGGTTGACGCGCAACCCCATGGACGCACCGTGGGGGTCGTCCGACACGAACATGGCGCGACGTGCGCTGCTGCGGGACGCGCCGACAGCGCTCGCCACGGTGGATGTCGGCGAGACGGAGTCGCATTCTCCGTCGCCCCGTACGGTGCACCAGTCCAGGCGCCCCAACCACGTCGTGGTGGACGTCGCCGGCTCGTCCCAAGGCGGAGCCATCATCGATCTGACGTCCATCGACAACCAACGGGTTACAGGCTCAGACGAGGAAGAGTAGGGCATGGGTGACGACGGCATCTTGAGTCCGGTGAGCCGCTTCGTGTCCCATGCCCTACACTATCTTGTCGGCGACCGGACAAGATCCGCTTAAAGATCGCTATGTTGCATGTAATAATATAGATTTGAGGTTTCTAATTTGAGATATCCGGATGTGTATTGCATTATTTAAGGCATGATCAATTAGTTTCCGCGGACGCTCCGCGGGCGTTTGAGGGGCCGTATTTGCAAAGTCCGGCTATAGATGCTCTTAGAGAGATTATTGTTGCTCTTCTTCATGATCGTGGTGAATTTTTAATCAAGCATATTATTATTTTCTGTTAAAATTAATGAAGCATATTAGGAGACAACAAAATATTTAGCAAACTTTGATCGAATTAAAAAGCGCACTGCAGTGTGGCTTGGATCAGGTCCGGACGAGGTCCAGACACTATGTAATGCACACTTGGTTGTCGCTTGATGAATGAATTCTCTCCTTTTCGTCGCCAAAAAGAAAAGGAAAAAAAGAAGGAGAACACCACGCGCCCGCCTGTGCAATGGGGGCAAGATTTCACACTTAAGTGAGATCCAATGGGCTGGCAAGACATCAACGTGCCTGTCGGAAATGTACATCCGACAAGATTCCAACAAAACCGTTAATACGATTGGATCGACGTGACGTCGCGATGGCGGGTCCTGATCGACGGATTATCCGTGGCATTGTTTCATTTGATCGCGTGAACAGTCCGCGGTTTCAATTGTGGCCAGCGCCATTAACTAAGAGCAACTCTAGCAGACCGTGCATTCCGACCCGACCCGTAAAATAACCGTCAAAATGCAGGTTGGGATAGAAAAATCAGCCCGATCAGACCCTGCATTCCGCCCCGCCCAGCAAACAAATTTAAGAAGCGCGGCAAAATCCCGACCCCAACCCGCGAAAACGCGGGTTTCCCCCTCACGGCTGTGGTGCCCTGCATATAAGCGGAAGCGGTTGGGGTGTGTGTGTGGGCGGGGGGGGGGGGGGGGGGTTTTCCCCCCCCAAACTCCCGGGGGGGGGGGGGGGGGGGGGGGGGGGGGATTTCATCCCACGCTTTCACCCACCAACCACCTCTCCACTCGCCCCGCGCGCCGCCGCCCAAGATTCCAACGACAGCAGCCGGCAGGAGCACGCCGGAAGGCCGCCACGCGCAGGAGGCCTCCCCTCCCTTCCCCCCTGCGTCGGCGGGCCGTCGGATTTGCAGATCTGCGGCACTTCATCGCGGGCCGCCGGATTTGCCTTTTTCCGGCCGCCGGTTGCTGCCCCAGGCGATGGAGTGGTCGGGGAACCTCTGCCGCAACCCAGGCAAGGGCGCATCGCCGCATGCAGGCACGGGTTCATCCGCCCGCCGCCGCGGAAGGTTTGCGGGCATGGACTTGTCCGGCCATCCACCGAGCTCGGCGCTCGCGCAACGTCTTTGTGGCCTGCCGATGCCGCTCATAGAGTGCGACGACTGCCCGCGCCAAGTGCCGTGGCTCACTTCGGGCACGCCGAAGCACCCCGGATGGGTGTTGTACAAATGCGAAAACGACGAGGTACGTGCACTTGCGGTACCTCGTTCCATTGTTCATTCTTTAGTTCAATTGCGGTAGCTCACTTCGAGCTTGCTTAATTTTTTGTGTAGGACGATGGATGCTCATTTTGGTTTTGGGAAAACCAATACATTGATTTGTTGATAGAAAGAAACTTAATAGATGTTGGTGCACTCCTTAGTACAATCGAAGGCAATGATGCGGCGGCATGTGCAACTAGAAAGGAAGCAACGTCTACTTCTTTGAAACCAAATATGAAGAATGAAGAAAGCAAGATCTAGAATCCGCAGATCAACAATGAGTGCATGAAGAAGATATTGCTTCAACTAGTGGGAGCGGTTATGAAAGTTGGAAATCTTCTGAAATCATACTTGTGGTTCTTATTTTCTTTGGTTTTGCTATTCTAGCCAAGATTTGATGATATCTTTTGTATCTAATGTTGTTGCAAAAGTAAAGAAAAGCATTATGCGAGATTAATTAAGTTGCAAATCTAAATTTTACGGACCGGGAGGAGCTGCGCCAGATCAGAACCCGCAGAAGCCGACCCGTAAAAAAGCGGACCGAGAGGAGCTGCGCCAGATCAGAACCCGCAGAAGCGGACCGGGAGGAGCTGGATCCATTATACGGAGTCTGCATCTGTGCCAGCCCGCACCGGCCCGTAAAAACAATTTTACGCGAACTGCAAACGCATTTTATGAGCCAGCCGAATGCGGGTTCTGCTAGAGTTGCTCTAACTGCGACCCGCGCGCGCCATCACCCATCGTACGCGGCGTAGGGAGTACTAGCTGGTTTTTGGATTGTCTGCCGCGCGTTTCGATTCCAGTCGTTTTTCCTTTTTCGCTAGATCGAGCGGATCTGCGCGCGCGCGCCCGGCTGGCCGGTGGCGTCGATCCAGAAATGGCGAGCCGTGAACAGTGGGAGCACGTAGTGCATGGTCTTGGCGATGCGATACTGCAGTGATTCCAGCAATCATTGTATGTAGCGTGAGCAGTGCATGCGGCGTGGTTGCACGCACGGTTCCAACAGTGCTCGCTTGCTAGATAGGCCAGACACCGCTACAGCATGAACGTACCTACGATACGTGCACCTATTCGATCGGTCCTACCACGTACTGTGACAAGAACGCAGGTGGCCGCCAAGCGCAACTGCCGGGTGCGTAGGCGTGCAGCCAGTCACCGACTCACCGTACCGTCACGCACGTGCCGGCCGCCGGCAACACACAGCGGTCCGCGGGCGCACCGGCTGCACCGAACGATGCACTCGGCACGTGTGCATGCATTGTAGACGGAATGTCAATAGCCCCGTGGGAAGGACTGTGCGTGCGTACTTCGTCGATTTGCACCGGAAATAATTCGGTGCTCCTGCATTCTTTTTCGGACAACGATACTCCTGTATGTAGAGAGAGCAGAAACTCCTCGTACTTGCTTGGTTATCTTTTTTTTAGACGGGAGCTTGGTTAGCTACTGAATTTGCCCCAAACCGGAGTACACACGGAATGATTTTATCAGACCGACGGGCGGCGCAGCCGGAAGGGGGTGCTTTAAGTCGCCGCCACGATCCGGCGATCTGTTTTGCGAGCACCTGTTCACGGCGGTCTGGCGCCGTACAGCCGTGGGATCCCCTGCCGGCCGTCCCGTGGACAGCACTTAGAGCATCTCTAGCACACCACGTATAATGCCGACCTGTAAATTGCGTATACAGTTCACGAAAAAACGACTTTCCAGGCCGGTGCGGGCGGCGGCCGAGCAAACCCCAATATCAGGGCCCGTTCGGCCGCCGCCCGCGTCGGCCCGTAAATCAGTACTTTGCATTGTAATTTTCGGCATGAAAACATATTTTTTTGCTTTATTTTCTTCAAGGACATTTGGATACATAATAATTCATCAAATCTTTGCTAGAATAGCAAGACCAAAGAAAACCAGAACCATAATTAGGCATTTTAGAAGATATCCAACTTTCATAACTACTCCCACTTTGGACCAACATCTTCTCCATGCATTCGTTGTTGATCTGCAAATTCTTGGTCTTGCATTCTTCATTCATATCTTTTGATTCTAAAGAAGTAGATGTTGATTCCCCTTAGTTTAAGTAGAGATTACAGCGGAAAGAAGAGGTGTTGCTTGGTTCTCCTACTGGTTCGATAACCTTGGTTTCTTTACTGAAGGAAATACCTACCGTCGCTATGCTACATCATCCCTTCCTCTTCCGGGAAATACCGACGTAGTCCTAGCAGACAGGAGCTTTTCTGGCGCTATAGTCAGAGAGCAATCAAGGGCACCGTAGGACAACACCATAAATAAAATATACAATCATACCAACCAAGATCACAATTAACCCACAGGATAAAACGTATCTACTCAAACATCACAGGATAACCATAGATCATTGGGAAATAACGTATGGAGTTGAACACCATGTTTAAGTAGAGATTGTAAGAGATATGCCCTAAAGGCAATAATAAATGCTATTACTTATCTCCATGTTCATAATTATGTTTATGTTCCATGCTATAACTGCTATGGTTCTCGAGTCTGCAATAACACGAGGCTCGAAGGAAGATTCATATGCACGTGTGGAATAATAAACGGTAAGAAGTATTCCTAGTCTGGCCTCTAAGACTAGCTCAAGTGTTGCATGATGATTCTGTTTTCCTGGTCATGGGCATGTCTATGCCAGCAACTTTGAGGGCACAATGTTAAGAGAACATTTGTGTTGAATCGACCCGGATTGATGTTATGCTATGAGATTCGTTCGTCACAAATTAATGGTACATAACACAGAAATGGTTAACGTTTGCATAATTCCTTAGACCATGAGAGTATCGAGTTTCTTCGTACTTGCTTCATGAACTTTGGGGTTTGTTAAACGTCATCCGTAAATGGGTGGCTATTACGACGGCTTACGGGTTCATGGAAAAGTGTGTCAAGTAACTTGATAGCTCAAGATTGGGATTTGCTCCTCCGAGATGGAGAGATATTCTCGGGCCCTCTCGGTGTTACGGTATCCATCATCGTCTGGCCAGACACAGTGTGATTTGATCACAGGTGTTGGGGATATTACTACTGGGCGTAAAACGGCCTATCTGGGCCGGGTTAACTTCATCAGTAGTTAAGTATGTTAAAGCCCATGAAGGTAGATGAGGGCTTAAAGCCCATGATCGGTTTAAGGCCTGTAGCCGTAAACCGGCGTCGGTATGTAAACTTGTATTGTAAGTTAGGAATAAGTAGAGACCAAACCGAACACGTATATGAGCCGGTGTTGGGACTCTGTAAACCGACGGGCGTCACCCATGTATATAAGGGGACGACCCGGCGGCGGTTCAAGGACAACAGACAACAACTCGAGACTTAGGCGAAGCTTGTTTTCTCCCTAGTCATCGAAACCCCATCAATTCCATCACAACTAGACGTAGGCTTTTACCTTCATCGAAGGGGCTGAACTAGTATAAACTCTCTTGCGTCCCGGTGTCCGCTTTAACCCCTTCAAGCTAACCCGTTGCGATGGCTCCACGACTAACTCCTTTCACGAGGACATCTGCCGTGACAGAACCATGACAGTTGGCGCCCACCGTGGGGCTATCGCACGATGGTTTCAAGTTCTTGCAGGGCTGCTTTGAAGGACTCGAGGGCTACGCTGTGGGCCGGATGACTAAGAGTCGTCGCGGCAAGCTCTACATCGATGATGCAGGCTGGGGGCCCGAGGACGGCTCAGTTGAGTACGGGTACGGGGTCCCCTTTGGTGGCATACACGTTTTCATCGGCAAGATCGGTGAACCGGGCCCTGAGCCGGACATCTGCACCGACCTTGTCGAAACGGCTCAGCGTGAGCGATCCGCCCGGGTTAAACCGGCCGTGAAGTGTGCCTTCGTGGGAGTCATCCATGGAGGAAGTTATGAGGATGGATCGGAATCTCACGGCGAGACCGTCGTTTATTCCGGCGACGAGTCATCAACCCGAGAAACCGAATCTCTATATCAGCTACAAGATGGCCGGATTGGGGGCTGTTCCGATGGCGACAGTATTCCGGACCCCTCTGATCTACCCAACCGAGTTGGAATATTCATGGCCGACACACAAGCAGCGCTTCATTCTTCGACCGCAGCGCCAATAACCTCCGGTTCAGTAGCGGCGACAGCTGCCGGGGCAGGAAGCTCTGTACGCCCGCCGGCTCAAGTTCTATCAGATCTATTTGATGCATTGGCTGTGCTTATGGCAGAAGCTAACCCGGCAGATCAGGACGTTCACAACGTGGAGATTGCAAAGGTGAAGGAACAGATCACCCATGCCAAGGCGGACCTGGCAGCTGAGAATGCCAGGATGACCACAGAGCGGGCCGCTTTAGACGCACAAGCCTACAGGCTCATGTTGGACCAGAACGCGTCGCATGAAGTCATGAAGAGGAAGTACCAATCCCGTTTGCCTTCGGTTTTCGAGGCCAGGGACCTTTTCAACACCCCAGGAGCAGGAACCAGTAATCCACTGGAGGGAAACCGGGCGGAAGCTCCTGGGACCAGCGCGCCGGTTCAGCCCCGTCTGATGGATCTGCCTCGTTAAAACACTGTTATACCTCAGGCTGTTTCAACACCTCCGGGTCACTACTCCAAACCGATGGACAATCTCATTGCCGCTGCTGCACGGCTGGAGGCCATTCCAATTGAAGGTGACTCACCGCAGGCGGTAGAGACGCGACGGGTCAAGGAGCTTCTTAGGACAGCTTTGGTCCAACAGGAAGCATACCACTGGTTGAAAAAGGGCCTGTTGTCCCGGTTCTGGAACCGGGACTAAAGGGTCGGTACTAATGCCCTGTCCGTGTAGTCCCGGTTCAATCCAGAACCGGGACAGATGGGCCTCCACGTGGCCTGTGCGCGGAGCCAAGGCAGGAGACCCTTTGGTCCCGGTTGGTGGCACCAACCGGGACCAATAGGCATCCACGCGTCAGCATTTCTGTGGTTGGGGTTTTTTTTTTTTTTTGGAGGGGGGGGGGGGTTGGGGGGTTTTGGGGGGTTAATTTAGGTGTTTCATATATTGTGTTAGCTAGGTATAATTAATAGAGAGAAGTGTCCTCTCTTATGTCCGTGCTTAGTCGACGCTACGTACTATACATACGTATAGAGAGGACTAGACACACTAGCTAGCTAGTAAGCAAAAGAAGGAAACAGAAGATCGTCATGAACATATATGCATATAGAGAGAAGTGATATCGACCACCTCTCCTTCTCCGAGAGATTGGTCGTACAACAAGTTCTCGTATATCTATCCGACACTACCGGCTACATATATACAATAATTATCTCATACAAATATAATCATACGGACTCAGGGTCCACATAGTATTCTCCGTCTTCAGGGATCACGTGGTCAAGAAAGAATGCCGCCAATTCCTCTTGAATTTCTCGCATGCGAGCTGGTGCTAGGAGTTCATCCCACTTCCGAAACATCTAATTTAAAGAAGGGGGTCAATACATATATATATGAATGAATGAAACTCAACACAAATGATGGTAATAAAATAAAATTGTGAATGTTGTTATTTACGTACTTCATATTGTTCGTCAGTGTAGCCCCGCTCACAGGTCGTGTGGCGGATGGACTCGCAAACGTAGTATCCACAGAAATCATTTCCTTGTTCCTGCCACAACCACTTTACAAGAAATAGAGGTCAATCAAACTGATAAGCAAGAATGCCAAATGGTATTGATGAAACTAGCGCTTGAATGACTAGTAGATGCGCGGAACATGCTACTATAGTACTTACTTTCGGGTGTCTAAATTGCAGCTCCTTCAGCAGTCCCGGAGCTTTTCTGGTGAATTTTCTCCAAACCCTGCCGGACAAAGAAAACAATTACTTGATATATCAGGAAATGAACAAAGTTGCTGATATGGTGGATAATGATCGATTTAACTTACTTCTCGAGTATTTGCACTACAAGAAACCTGTTAATTCTTGACAGATTTCCGGTGACAGTCTAGGAATTCATCATGAACCGTCCAGTACAGACCCGCAAGCCCACTAAAGCCCGCCTAAAGCCCGAAACGTTTCCCCCGTATAAATTCTAACCCTAACACACTCTCGTCCCCAATCTCTTTCTCCATCCGCCGCCAGCACGCCTCGCCTCTCCTCGGCCCCGTCATCCGCCTCCATCTCCCCACCTCCACCTCTCCGCCCAAGATCCATGGCTACCGCGGTTGCACCGACCCGATGTAAGCCGCGGCCAACACTAGCAGCTATGGCGCGCCTCTGCTGCTCACGACCTGGGCCATGGATCTGCGACAGGGGCCTCCCTCCTTCTCCCAAGCGGCGCAGCTGCCTCGCCATCTGAAGATTTGGAGTAGCAAGCACCGGATGAGGAGAGGACGAGGACCGTGACCTGCAGGAGGCCTGAGCTCGACCTCTCCGGCGACGTCAATGACCCGCACAAGGTCCCTCCCTGCTTCCCCCCACTGTCTCCTCTCTCCTTCATTACTTCATTTTCTATCCCATCCCCAATCAAGGTTTCTTGCTTCGATTCAGATCGGCAGGACCTCTCCGCCTCTTCACTTCAATGGAAGTGGACCACCGGGACCACACGCTCCAGCCCGACGAGCTGGACGAGCTCGATGGTCAGGTCCTCTGCCTCGACCACCATGATTCCGCAGAGAACAATAAGGTTGACCCTTCTCGCTCTGTTTTTTCTTTTCTTTCTAAGTGATCGCTACTCTGCTGGAACGTAGTTCTCCAGGGGCTATCCTTTTCTCTTGGACTGAACCTGAGACAGAAAATGTGGCCACTTTGTTCCTGGTACTCGTAAGCTACAGCCAACAATAGACTAGTACTGTTTGCTACTTCCTTTTTTCTTCTCTCACTATGCGAGCACTAGAAGTGTCGAATTTGTGAGATCCGCTAGTTAGTGCCCATGAGATGCTTCTGTTGGTTCCTTGGATTTTTCTTCTTGTGGAATAAAAGTAATCCATTAATCTCACTCAATCGTTTGATCAAGAGTAAGATTGTTAACTAGGGCTGCTATTACACTGCTTCTCTTTTATATATTTGTGCAAACTTTCTATCTGATATCATCATTTTGTTGATCAGTCCTCCTCGCCTACTCTCGCTCTTGCGCTAATTACGTACAAGTTTAGCATCAGATCCGTGAAATGTACTTAATACCATCATTTGGTTGCAGCAAATATTACATATTTTATTTATTGCACCTTGTCGTACTCACCAATATGGTATTATTTGCTGCCATCTTGGATTGTAACAATTGGGTTTATTTACTATTATTCTTTAAGATTTTTCTCATGCTAGTTTTCTTGTTTTTCTAACCCGAATAGACTAACATTGGTTTTCGTGGAGACATTGAGATATTGGCTATACAACAGAGGCTTCCCTGCAATGGCGATCCATGGTGACAAAACACAGGAGGTAAATACATATTCTGAACTCTTCTGTCATCGCCTAACTCTAGTGTACGGACACGTGCATCCCGCTGGCTGCCGCTGGCCAGCAGCCAGCTTAGAGGAGCACGGCAGGAACGTCGGTTGTGCATCTACTTTGAGCTCCACAAATCCCCAGCAACCTAGGGTAACCACCTCCACCCCCTCTTCTGTTTTGGGTGGTTGTTCTTGTTGGCAAGTCAATAATTCAATTTTTTTACTATGTTTGTTTCTCGGCTATCAATTAGCATCGTATGTTGATCGATTTATCATGGATCTATATTATATTGCTATATTATATTGTAAATAATAATATCGGTTACATAATTTTATGCCAACTCTCTACTTATGTAACTGATAATTGCTTATAGCAGTACTATGTTTATTTAGTTGAATACTCAATTAAGTCTTACTTTTCCCCTTCTCTTGCGTTGTTTCTGTAGAAGTTTGTTTTGTGTAACTTGATCTCAGCTTTCAAATCAACATTGAACAGATGAGACACCTACAATCATCCACTACAATTGTGGATTGGGATTAACACCCTAGCATCTCCTAAGGTTTACAGTACATTAACATGCTAGCATGTCCTGAGGTTTAGCCTGTGTTGCCATGACATTCAATTTCACTTATATATGAAGAAGTGTATATTGAGTTAGTTATTTTCATGTCTTTTGGAATATTATCAATTTTTCTGCATGTCTTATAGAAGTGCATTTTTCTTTTTTGCGGGATATATAGAAGTGCATTTGTCTACAAACCTTTTCTATTATTCATGGGAATGGAGCTAAGCATGTGAAAGCTTTAAATCTTGTGCTCATTTCTGTAAATTTCTGCTCTTTTTCCTCTATGTTCGTGTACTCCTATATTGTAATTCAACAATTACCATAGAACTAATAAACTTAGAGCATCAAAGTATATATTTCCCTTTCTGAATGTAATTTCTGTTATGTCTTATAAAGAATTGTCTTGTCCCTTTATAGAGTTATATAGTTCACACTAGAAAGGCTTCTGCACTTTTAAGGCCCTTTTTGTCACAACTCACAAGCATATATCGGCTTAATGTTTTAATGCTCTTTATCTAGTTAATTTCGTACACCCAGTTTACATTGTTTGACTGACTATTCATAACTTAATATTTAGAAGATATTGTCTCTAACTCATGGTTCATATTCTTTATATGAACTGTACGATTTCTGTAAGAAAGTGTTGTGTTATGTAAATTTGCAGTAAACGTTTTGATAAACAATTTGCTTGACAACTAGCTAACAAGATTAGAATAGTCATTTCGTAAATGTATACAAAAATAAGTATGGTCTTCGCAACGTCCAACACTGAATATCTTTGCACATTTCTAAACCTTTATTTTACATAAACATAGTCAAATTTATCTTCTCTCTTATGTCCTTGATTTCACTATGACTTGACTCTCCCTCTGATTTCTTGTTCCTATTATTGTCTTTTATACATGTATACTTGTTCCTTTCATTATTGTTTCCTGTTATAAATAACAATACTATGCTGGTCAAGTGGGTAGATGAGATCATTTGGGTGTTGCAAGGTGATCAGTTCATAATAACACTTGTTGTTGGTGTTCATGTTTTATGATGTAGCCTGTACCTTATAACCATGATGTAAATTGTAAGCCATGTAATAAATTATATTTTTAGTTCTTGTCACCTTCTATACAAATATATTGGTTTGTTTCATTTCATTATTTTTCCTGTTATAAGTAATAATACTCCCAATACTGGCCAAGAGAACATGTAATACATTTTTTTACTTGTTGTAATACTCTTGTCTCTACTATCTATTAATCTGCAAATATCTAATGTTCTTTTAAATATGCTAGGTATGAATGGGTAGTGGGCTACATTGTGCTATCCAACATAATTCGCGCCATGACATGATGTGATACTTGCCATCAGGAGAGTCGACGAAGAACCTGAACAACAGCCTCGAAAGTTTATTTGTTTTGTTGATGTAAACTGGATTGTAGTGCTTCTTAACCTTGTTGTGTGATATATTTAGTGAATCTATGTTGTAAATTATCATTACATGAAGGATTTGTAAACTACTATGTTGTATATACACATAGATTTTTTTTGAGAAAAATATATACATACAGTTTGCTGCATATTGTGTGAACTGTTTCAAATTACTTCCCCTTTAGGCCAAAATTGGCTAAAAATATACTGTGTCAAAATTGGGCCGAAAGAAGTTGGCTGGACCATATTTAAATTCTGCCTACATTCATGACGATTTTTGTGACAAAAAGTAGTATCCACGTAGGCGGCCACATCAATCCAATTGGCGAATAGAAAATCCAACGTGGCGTCAGGCTATGACGGCTTGATCCGTCACAATGGTTTGGGCCTGGGCGGGCTTGGGATAGATCCATGACGGTCAAGAACCGTCAAGGAAGGCACAATGTAAAATTATGACGCGATATACATGATAGACTTCAAGTTCGTCATGCATGGGCACCGATGACAGATTTTCACTCATTTGTGACGGATCAGTACCGTCATGTATTAACATATTTCTTGTATGTTGAGTCATGTCTGCATAGTCCTGGGGATCTTTTTGTCTTGAGTCTAAGACGGTTACTAGTCCCTGCTCAAGCTTAATCTCTAGGAGAATATAGTGGAAACTGCACACGCATGCATAACTCATCAATTACATTACTATAACCTTGACTAATATATAAGGGAAACCGAATACACACAAGACAGTAACACTCACTTGAAGTTGTAAGGAAAGAGTATTATATCTTTGTTTTCATTTATTACCAACGATCGTAGCAAGTTGGCCTCAGTAGCTGCGGCATGAAATTTAACCCGAGTTGCATCTATGAGATATGTGTTAATGAACCCAATATCACTGACTTGTCTTTTCTTCAATTCGGCGATCTTCAATCTGCATAATATAGTGAGGATGATTATAAATACATGCAATGAAAGAGTTGAGCTATATAGAGAGACTTAATGACAGAAGTAGTACTACTTACAGACAGTAGCAGGCGACCGTTGTTTTATCGAGGGCCAATTGATTGAAAAACTGATGGAACTCCTCAAATGGAACAGGCAACAGTTCAATTCCAACGAGGTCATGCTCCTTTTTAACTTTCACATACAAAGTACTCCTCCCCCCAGAGTCTCTACAGATTTTCAAGTACCAATCATGCAATCTTCGCATCATCGTTGATAGAGATCTTTCATTTTTTACGAGAGGCTTCCCGTACTCGTATCTTTGTATCTGCACCTCCATGGGTTCATAATGTACATCGTCGGGCAGGTAATCTGCAAGATTGCTATAACCGGGCACCATCCTCGGATCATTAGCGACGTTGTGGCTAGGCACCTTGAGCGGGGGGCACGATTGCTTCGCTTGTTCGCCGAGCTGGGCAATTTGTTTCCCAGCTCGTCGTTCTTTCAGCCTTTGATCACTGACAGTACTTCCCGACCACTCCGTTCGGCAAATTCCTTTCCAATAATGCGCTCATTGTTTCCTTTCGGCGGAGACTTGGGTGGTTTTGTCAGGACAGCCAGAGTGCGCTTCGCTTTCACCAGATCTACCTTCTCCTCCGGAAGTGGATGTCTCCTTTCTTTCAACCCTTGAAACCAGTCATCCACTTCAGTTCGTGCGATCTCGGCGTTCTCCTCCAGGATCCTCACGTATGGTAACTTCTCTGGAGTCTTCAGAGAAGGACCGAATCTGTATGTCCTCCCGCCTCTGGCTGTACTGCTAGACGCCGGTCGAGCTTACTGAGCGGTTGTCTTCTTTACTTTCTTACGAGGCAGAGGAGAAGGACTACGACGCGCCGGAGCAGCCGGAGCGGCGGCAGGTCTCTTCCGCCCTTGCTGACGAGGCGGAGAAGGAGGAGGCTGGCTGCTCGGGCGCATCGGCGCAGGCGGAGAAGGAGGCGGAGTGCCGCCACGCGCTGGAGAAGGAGCCGGTCGAGTGCCCTGATCGTCACTCGCCGGAGGAGGAGGCGGTGGAGGAGGCGGAGGGCCCAGACTCGCTGGAGGAGGAGGCGGTGGAGGAGGCGGAGTGCCCTGACTTGTCGGAGGAGGAGGAGGAGGAGGCGGAGGCGTCCAGTTCGAAAGGTTGATGAGCTCCTTCCGCCATAGGCATGGAGTCTTCAGAGCAGACCCCAGCCTAGTCTCCCCTTCACCGGTAGGGTGGTCAAGCTGGAGGTCCTCAAATCCCTCCGTTATTTCATCCACCATCACCCTAGCATATCCTTCTGGAATCGGCCAGCAGTGAAAAGTTGCGCCGGGTTCAGTAGGATAAACAGAGCCAACAGCCGCCTTGACCTTCAAATTCTTCCATTGCGTCATAAGGTGGCAATTTTGAAACTCCGTGATAGCATCCACGGGATAGCTGGCAGGAGCCGTCAAGGCATTCTTCGGCTGAAGCAGCTCGGTGGAAGCCACGCTGCTTCTCCGCTGAGATGGCGGGGTAGCTTCGGGGGAAGCTTCAGTAGTACGTTTTCTACGATTTGCTTATTGTTCCTCTATCGCTTGTACCCTTGCACTGGCATTAGGTCACCGGAGCCATCATAATCAGCTGCTTCCAGACCATCGGTCTCGTTGAGAAACAACGAGCAGATGGCATCACTTCCTCGTGCGATTATGTCCCCCAACAACTCTTCTTGTACTTCGTCTCGGGCGGTGTCCATAGTTTCTACAAATATTGACAACATGGCAATTATTATTCAAACATGACAGATGGATATATTAGTGGCAAAAATGTAGAACTAATATTAATTAGTGGCCTCGACGCTGCTTCTCTAGGGTTTGGGGTGGCCTCGACGCTGCTTCTCTAGGGTTTGGGGTGGCCTCGACAATGCTTCAAGGATAAAAAAAGAAGAGGAAGAAGAAAAAAAAGAGGAAGAAGAAGAAAAAAAGACCGCGCCACTTGTGGGACGTGGATGTAGTGTCCGACACTGACGGTACATGTATCTCACACCGACGATACTTTCTATTTAGGGTTTCTCCTCTACCGCTCGGCGACCCTCGACGACCCTCGTTCCCGATAAAAAAAGAGGAAGAAGAAGAAAAAAAAAAGAAGAGAAGAAAGAATAGAGGAGAAGAACTCCTCTATTCTTTCTTTTCCTCTTTTTTTTTCTTCTTCCTCTTCTTTTTTTATCCTCTTCTTCCTCTCATGTTCGAGAGGATCGCCGAGGGTCGGGAGGTTTCCTAGTGTCAAAGGATTCAACAAAACCATGTCTTCATCATTAGGCGAAATTAACAGGTGCATGATGGTACGAAGCTCTCCAAAGTTATTTTGGAACGGAGTCCCAGATAAGATATTTCGCTTTTTGGTACGAAGTTCAGCAAGAACCTTCCAAATATCGTTATTTGGAAGGCCTTTGCTGAAATTCATACAAAAAGGCAAATTATCCTATCCGGGACACCATTCCAAAATAACTTTGGAGGACTTCGTCATGCCTTGGTTACTTCCGGCTAATGATGAAGCCATGGATTTCTTCAATACTTTGACACTAGGAAACCTCTCTCGACCCCTCGAACCCTCGACGACCCTGAAACCCTCGACCCCTAGACGACCCTGGAACCCTCAACCCTCGATCCCTCGACCCTATGGAACCCTCGAAGAAAGGAATAGCTAGAGGAGAAGATCGAAGAAAAAAAAGAAGAAAAAAAATAGGAGAAGAAGAAAGGAATAGTGGATCTCCACTATTCCTTTCTTCTTCTCCTCTTCTTTTCCTTCTTTTTTCTTCTTCTTACTTATTTCTCCTCTTCTTTTCCTCTCCTCTTCTTCTTTCTTTCCTCTTCTTATTTTCTTCTTTCCTATCCTTCTTTTTCTTATAAATTTTAGCATATTCTAAATTTTCTTCTAACTTTCTATATATGAACAAAAAACTTTCTATGAACAAAAAACTTTCTATATATATATGAAAAAAAAATTCTATGAACAAAAAAATTAAACTAACATACACATATACATACACATATACATTATACATTGTATATGAACATTATACATACACATATACATTATACATACACATATACATTATACAAAATTTTCTATGAACATATACATACACATAGCCACATACGTACATACACATATACATTATATATATATATGAACAAAAAAATTAAACTTAAAAAAATGAAGGGTAGGGGCGGCGCGCGGCAGCCGCGCAAGGCAGGGGCGGCGCGCGGTGGTAGCGAAGGGTAGGGGCGGCGCGCGGCGGGGCGGCGTGCGGCGGCAGCGAAGGGCAAGGGCGGCGCGCGGCGGGGCGGCGTGCGGCGGCAGCGAAGGGCAGGGGCGGCGCGCGGCGGCCGCGCAAGGTAGGGTCGGCGCGCGGCGGCAGCGAAGGGCAGGGCGGCGGCGCGATGGCAGCGCGCGGCGGCGACGGCAGCCGGTATAGGGAGAGGAGCAGGGGAACGGGGCGGCGCTCACCGCGAGGTGGCGTCGGCGACGAGGAAGAAGCTAGGCTCGGGGACTGCGGAGGCCCGCTCGGGGGCGAGGGTAGGGGCGCGCGGGCTCGGCGACGGTGACGGAGACGCGACGGCGAGGCACGGGCGACGACAGGGGCGGCGTACGGCGTCGGGGCAGCCTGGCGGCGTCGGGGCAACTGGCGAGGGAAATGGTGAAAATTTCCTAAGTGTTGCTTATATAGCTAAGGCATTGGTCACGGTTCGTGGCACAAACCATGACCAATGCCCCCCTTTAGTCCCGATTGGTGCTACGAACCGGGACCAAAGGCCTCTTTTCAGTAGCCCAATGGGCGGGAAGCGGCGGCCTTTGGTCCCGGTTGGTGGCGGTTGGTGCCACCAACCGGGACCAAAGGCCTTGTGCTACCCCGCGCCCAAATGTTTAGTCCCACCTCGCTAGTTGAGAGGGAGCCGCACCTGTTTATAAGGTGCGGTGCACCTTCCCTCTCGAGCTCCTCTCTAAAGCAGGCTTTCGGGCCTAACCGTGCAATCTGTGCCTGTGGGCCTACTGGGCCTCCCGCGGGCCTGAATCCTGGCCCATGGTAGGGTTTCTAGTCGTATTCAGGCCGTAGGTGCCCAGTAGGTGGCATTTTTTCGTTTTTTTTGTTTTTTTGTTTCTACTTACAACGAAATACTTATTGTTGCTATATTTAATTTTTTTTCCAGTTTTTTTGTTTTCTTTTCTGCATTATTTATTTTCTTTTGTTTTTTGCTTTATTTTTTAATTCTTTTTGCTTTTAGTTTTAGAAAAATTATAAACTTTCTGTTAGTGCCATTAGTTTTCAAATTTGAAAACACTTTTTTTGTTTTCTTTGTTGCTTTATTTATTTTATTTTGTTTCTACTTACAACAAAATACTTATTGTTGCTATTTTTATTTTTTTTCCAGTTTTTTTGTTTTGTTTTCTGTATTATTTATTTTCTTTTGTTTTTTGCTTTATTTTTTAATTCTTTTTGCTTTTAGGTCAGCAAAATTATAACCTTTTTGTTGCTTTATTTATTTTATTTTGTTTCTACTTACAACAAAATACTTATTGTTGCTATTTTTTCCAGTTTTTTTTGTTTTGTTTTCTGCATTATTTATTTTCTTTTGTTTTTTGCTTTATTTTTTTATTTTTGCTTTTAGTTTTAGAAAAATTATAAACTTTCTGTTAGTGCCATTATAAACTTTTTGCTTTTAATCTGAATTCGTTGAAAATTGTTTGAATCACAAGTTTGTGATTAACTTACTAAAAAATGAGAATAGATGCGCTTATAGAGAAAATTCAACCTAAATTCCTAGTAAATTTCTATGAATTTCAGAGAAATTCACTATGAATTTAGGTTCAAATTTTCTCTATTAGGGCATCTATTTTCACTTTGAGAGGAGCTCAACAAGGCAGAGAGGGAAGGGCTTATAAACCGGTGTGAGCCCCCTTCGGTTGGCAAGGTGGGACTAAACTCTGCCCGCAACGAGGACCAACCCTTTAGTCCCGGTTTGTGGCACAAACCGGGACTAATGGTCATGGGCCAGGGGCGAGGAGCAAAATTATAAACTTTCTGTTAGTGCCATTAGTTTTAGAAAGTTGAAAGTTGAAAGTTGGCATGGGCCAGGGACTAATGGTCATGGTATTACGAGGGCCGAACCATAAGACATGAAAGCATTTCAAATGAACTCTAAAAAAGTTGAAAGTTGCCATGGTATCATAATTTCACCCACATAGCATGTGCAAGTACAAAACGGACAATGGTAGCATGTTCGTGTGTTACAAAGTTGGCATGGTATCATCATAATAGTTGCGGGAGAAAGTCTTCACTTTTTCTTCGCTTGTGTCATTTGCTTATTGCGCCGTAACCATGGATAATCTTCATTGTTTATCAGGATGCTTGGGTCAGCCTTGACATTGAAGGGAGGAATTTCATGAAACTTTTCATAATCTTCAGACATGTCTGTCTTGCCGTCCACTCCCAGGATGTCCCTTTTTCCTGAAAGAACTACGTGGCGCTTTGGCTCATCGTATGATGTATTCGCTTCCTTATCTTTTCTTTTTCTCGGTTTGGTAGACATGTCATTCACATAGATAACCTGTGCCACATCATTGGCTAGGACGAACGGTTCGTCAGTGTACCCAAGATTTTTCAGATCCACTGTTGTCATTCCGTACTATGGGTCTACCTGTACCCCGCCACCTAACAGATTGACCCATTTGCACTTAAACAAAGGGACCTTAAAATCAGGTCCGTAGTCAAGTTCCCATATGTCCACTATGTAACCATAATATGTGTCCTTTCCGCTCTCGGTTGCTGCATCAAAGCGGACACCGCTGTTTTGGTTGGTGCTCTTTTGATCTTGGGCGATCGTGTAAAATGTAATGCCATTTATCTCGTATCCTTTGTAAGTCAATACAGTCAAAGATGGTCCCCTGGACAACAAGTACAACTCATCACAAACAGTGTTGTCACCTCTGAGACGTGTTTCCAACCAACTGCTGGAAGTCCTGATGTGTTCACATGTAATCCAGTCGTCGCGCTGCTCTAGGTGTTTGGAGCGCAGACTATTCTTGTGTTCATCGACATATGGGGTCACCAAGGTAGAGTTCTGTAGAACTGTGTAGTTTTCTTGAGACCAAGAATATCCGTCCCTGCATATTATTGAGTCTCTTCCAAGAGTGCCTTTTCCAGTCAGTCTCCCCTCATACCGCGATTTAGGGAGACCTATCTTCTTAAGGCCAGGAATGAAATCAACACAAAACCCGATAACATCCTCTGTTTGATGGCCCATGGAGATGCTTCCTTCTGGCCTAGCGCGGTTACGGACATATTTCTTTAGGACTCCCATGAACCTCTCAAAGGGGAACATATTGTGTAGAAATACGGGCCCCAAGATGACAATCTCGTCGACTAGATGAACTAGGACGTGCGTCTTGATATTGAAGAAGGATGGTGGGAACACTAGCTCGAAACTGACAAGACATTGCGCCACATCACTCCTTAGCCTTGGTACGATTTCTGGATCGATCACCTTCTGAGAGATTGCATTGAGCAATGCACATAGCTTCACAATGGCTAATCGGACGTTTTCCGGTAGAAGCCCCCTCAATGCAACCGGAAACAGTTGCGTCATAATCACGTGGCAGTCATGAGACTTTAGGTTCTGAAACTTTTTCTCTGGCATATTTATTATTCCCTTTATATTCGACGAGAAGCCAGTCGTGACCTTCATACTGAGCAGGCATTCAAAGAAGATTTCTTTCTCTTCTTTCGTAAGAGCGTAGCTGGCAGGACCTTTATACTGCTTCGGAGGCATGCTGTCTTTTTCGTGCAAAAGTTGCAGGTCCTCCTGTGCCTCAGGTGTATCTTTTGTCTTCCCATACATGCCCAAGAAGCCTAGCAGGTTCACGCAAAGGTTCTTCGTCACGTGCATCACGTCAATTGACGAGCGGACCTCTAGGTCTTTCCAGTAGGGTAGGTCCCAAAATATAGATTTCTTCTTCCACATGGGTGCGTGTCCCTCAGCGTCATTCGGAACAGCTAGTCCACCGGGACCCTTTCCAAAGATTACATAGTGTAAATCATTGACCATAGCAAGCATGTGATCACCGGTGCGCATGACGGGCTTCTTCCGGTGATCTGCCTCGCCTTTGAAATGCTTGCCTTTCTTTCGACATTGATGGTTGGTCGGAAGAAATCGACGATGGCCCAGGTACACATTCTTCCTGCATTTGTCCAGGTATATACTTTCAGTGTCATCTAAACAGTGCGTGCATGCGTGGTATCCTTTGTTTGTCTGTCCTGAAAGGTTACTGAGAGCGGGCCAATCGTTGATGGTCACGAACAACAACGCCTTAAGGTTAAATTCCTCATGTCTGTGCTCATCCCACGTACGCACACCGTTTCCATTCCACAGCTGTAAAAGTTCTTCAACTAATGGCCTTAGGTACACATCAATTTCGTTGCCGGGTTGCTTAGGGCCTTGGATGAGAACTGGCATCATAATGAACTTCCGCTTCATGCACATCCAAGGAGGAAGGTTATACATACATAGAGTCACGGGCCAGGTGCTGTGATTGCTGCTCTGCTCCCCGAAAGGATTAATGCCATCCGCGCTTAAAGCAAACCATACATTCCTTGGGTCCTTTGCAAACTCATCCCAGTACTTTCTCTCGATTTTTCTCCACTGCGACCCGTCAGCCGGTGCTCTCAACTTCCCATCTTTCTTTCGGTTCTCACTGTGCCATCGCATCAACTTGGCATGCTCTTCGTTTCTGAACAGACGTTTCAACCATGGTATTATAGGAGCATACCACATCACCTTCGCAGGAACCCTCTTCCTGGGGGGCTCGCCGTCAACATCACCAGGGTCATCTCGTCTGATCTTATACCGCAATGCACCGCATCCCGGGCATGCGTTCAGATCCTTGTATGCACCGTGGTAGAGGATGCAGTCATTAGGGCATGCATGTATCTTCTCCACCTCCAATCCTAGAGGGCATACGACCTTCTTTGTTGCGTATGTACTGTCGGGCAATTCGTTATCCTTTGGAAGCTTCTTCAATATTTTCAGTAGCTTCTCAAATCCTTTGTCAGCCACTGCATTCTCTACCTTCCATTGCAGCAATTCCAGTAAGGTACCGAGCTTTGTGTTGCCATCTTCGCAATTGGGGTATAACCCTTTTTGTGATCCTCTAACATGCGATCGAACTTCAGCTTCTCCTTTTGACTTTCGCATTGCGTCCTTGCATCGACAATGACCCAGCGGAGATCATCATCATCGGGCACATCGTCTGGTTCCTCTTGATCTTCAGCAGCTTCACCCGTTGCAGCATCATTGGGCACATTGTCTGGTTCCTCTTGATCTTCACCAGCTCCCCCCGTTGCAGCATCACCGTATTCAGGGGGCACATAGTTGTCATCGTACTCTTCTTCTTCGCCGTCTTCCATCATAACCCCTATTTCTCCGTGCCTCGTCCAAACATTATAGTGTGGCATGAAACCCTTGTAAAGCAGGTGGGAGTGAAGGATTTTTCGGTTAGAGTAAGACCTTGTATTCCCACATTCAGTGCATGGACAACACATAAAACCATTCTGCTTGTTTGCCTCAGCCGCATCAAGAAACTCATGCACGCCCTTAATGTACTCGCGGGTGTGTCTGTCACCGTACATCCATTGCTGGTTCATCTGCGTGCATTATATATAATTAAGTGTCCAAATTAATAGAAGTTCATCATCACATTAAAACCAAAGTGCATACATAGTTCTCATCTAACAACATATAGCTCTCCAGAGCATCTAATTAATTAAACCATACATTGAAACTATGTAAACATTTCAATGCGAAAACAAATGCGATCATAATCGCAACCAAGGTAACAATTGATCCAACGGCATAATGATACCAAGCCTCGGTATGAATGGCATATTTTCTAATCTTTCTAATCTTCAAGCGCATTGCATCCATCTTGATCTTGTGATCATCGACGACATCCGCAACATGCAACTCCAATATCATCTTCTCCTCAATTTTTTTTATTTTTTCCTTCAACAAATTGTTTTCTTCTTCAACTAAATTTAACCTCTCGACAATAGGGTCGGTTGGCATTTCCGATTCACATACATCCTACATAAATAAAATCTATGTCACGTTGGTCAGCATAATTTTCATAAACAATAAATGAACCAATAGTTATAAAGATAATATATATACCACATCCGAATCATAGACAGGACGAGGGCTGACGGGGGCGGATACCAAAACCATCGCACTATATAAGACGCAATAATAAAAGTAAGAAAATAATACAAGTATCTATGTAAACATACAAGTAAGAATATTTTTCCTTTCAGAAAGAAGATAAAACAAGAGGCTCACCATGGTGGTGCCGGCGATGAGCTCGGCGCGGGTGATCGACGGCGGTGAAGACGGGGACGGGGCGTGACGGACCGCTAAACCTAGACGGATATTATGGAAAATGGAGCTTGGAGGTCGAGCTTGAAGAGGAGAAAGCTTAAGTAGTGTGGCTTGGGCATTCCATCGAACACCTTGTGTGCATAGGAGGTGAGCTAGAGCACCACCAAGCCCTCTCCCCCTCCTCCAGAGAAAAACAGAGCACTGGGGTGCTCTGCTCGCGAGCGAGGGGTATATATAGGCACCTCATTGGTCCCGGTTGGTGACATGAGCCGGGACTAAAGGGGAGCCTTTGATCCCGGTTCAAGCCACCAACCGGGACCAATGGTGGTGGGCAGGAGCGAGGCCCATTGGTCCCGGTTCGTCCCACCAACCAGGACCAAAAGGTCTAGATGAACCGGGACCAATGGCCCACGTGGCCCGGCCGGCCCCCTGGGCTCACGAACCGGGACCAATGCCCACATTGGTCCCGGTTCTGGACTGAACCATGACTAATGGGATGACCCGGCCTGGACCAAACCCTGTTTTCTACAAGTGTACTCGTACAGCCGCGACCGGATCCACTCGACCCCTCGTCCAAGCCGGAGCTATAACAGGCGTATGGATGAACCGGCAGTGTCAAGTAATGAATGACGTGGAGCACCCCGCGGCAACAACCCGGCGGGTGGTGCTGATAACGCTCAGGAAGTGGTGGACCGGGCCCGAGCGCGCAGGGAGGCCGATTTAGCCGCACAGTATCAGGCTCGGTAGCTTACGCCGGTTCGTCCAACTATCTCGGTCGAACCCGGTGTTACTTCTAGTTCTTTGGGGGTGCCTTGCCTTGTCCCCGCTTTACGTAATGTGCGCCTGCCCAAGGATTTCAAGGGCCCGTGCAAGGTACCAAATTACACGGCGGATCAACCCCTAGAGACATGGGTGGAGAGCTATGAGATGGCCATGGAGGTGCTTGATGTGGATGATGCGGCATGTGCGAAGTACTTCACCATGATGCTTGAAGGAACGGCCCGCACTTGGTTAAAAAGCTTACCGGCCAATTCTATCAGTTCATGGGCCCACTTACGAGCCTGGTTTATCAGTAACTTCAAGGATACATGTAAGCAGCCTATGTCGATAGTGGACTTAGCTGCCTGTGTCCAGGAGGAAGGAGAATCGATGACTCATTGGGTGCGCCGGGTCTCGCAGGTTCTGCATTCATCAGACTGCATCAACGCTGACACTGCGGTTATAACCCTAGAAGGCAATTGCCGGTTTGGGCCCCTAAAGCTGAAGTTAGGACGGATGAAGCGCCATTGCACTGACATGGGGACCCTCATGGCTGCCTTGGTAAAGTATGCTGATTCTGATAGTACCAAGGATCCCGAGTCTGATGATGACAAGACAGGGAAGGGAAAGAAGAACAACAACTCCAAAGGCCAGAAGCATCACTCGGCAGGTAACGGTAGCGGAGGCAAGCGTAAAGCGGATGGCAACATGGACTTCGTGGCTAATACCAACGCACAGGACAAGGGTCAGCGACGCAAGGGTAAACCGCCGAATCGTGGTGGAGCGCCTAACCCTAACCCGGACCGCTTAAATTATCTATTGAACCAGCCCTGTCCAAAGCATGGGATGAAGGAGGTGCCAGCAAACCACCTTTGGAAGGATTGCTTCATTATGCAGGAGTTCAAGAATTCTAATGCTTTCCGGTATGATCACGGCTCCGGCGGTGGCTCAGGATCCGGGCCGGGTTACGGTGGAGGAAATTCTGGTTCAGGATTTAATGGTAATCCGGGCGGACATAACAATCAAAATAATCAAAATAACCAGGGTGGTTACAACCAGCAGCAGCAACAGTCGGGTTACCAGAGCAACCCAAAGCAGTTGAATAGTGGGCAGTACCATGTCTTCACCACTAGCTTGGACAAGCGAGACCGGAAGGTTCAGAAGCGGGCAGTCAACTCTGTTGAACCGGCCGTGCCTCGTTACTTACGCTGGTCTGAGCAGCCAATTATATGGAGCAGAGAGGATCACCCACCCCGGGTTGATAACCCGGGTCAGCTAGCATTGGTGGTGGCGCCTCAGGTGGGAGGTTATAAGTTCACTAAGGTACTTATGGATGGAGGGAGCAGCATTAATATCTTGTACTATGAGACCTTCCGTCGTATGGGACTAGCAGATAAAAATCTCAAACCGTCCAATACGGTGTTCCATGGTGTGGTACCTGGCAAGTCAGCATATCCTGTTGGTAAGATAGCTCTGGAAGTGGCCTTTGGAGATGATCATGATTCCAGGTCGGAAACATTGACGTTTGAAGTGGTGAAAATCCAAAGTCCGTATCACGCCCTGTTTGGGCGACCGGCCTACGCCAAGTTTATGGCACGACCCTGTTATGTGTATTTGCAGCTCAAGATGCCGGGTCACAAGGGGACAATAACGGTTCACGGAAGCCGTAAAATCGCTTTGGAGTGCGAGGAAGGAGATGCGGCCTACGCAGAGTCGGTCTGTGCCACCGAAGAGCTGAAGTATTATAAGGACAATGTTGATCCGGCGGACATGACTTCATTAAAGAAGCCAACTACGGAGCATGATCCGGCCCTGAAGTTCAAATCGGCAGCAGAAACTAAGCTTGTTGACTTCGTACCTATCGATTTTTCCAAGCAGTTCAGCATCAGTGCCAACTTGGATCCGAAATAGGAAAGCGCGCTCATCGAGTTCATCCGTGAGAATCGGGACATTTTTGCATGGAAGCCCTCTGACATGCCAGGTGTACCGAGGCAACTTGCTGAGCACACCCTTAATGTGGATCCTAAATACAAACCGGTGAAACAGTTCCTCCGCCGGTTTAACAAACAAAGACGCAAGGCGATTGGAGAAGAGGTAGCCAGGCTCTTAGCAGCTAGCTTTATTATTGAAGTTTTCCACCCTGAGTGGCTTGCCAATCCGGTGCTGGTCCTTAAGAAAAACGGCACCTGGCGCATGTGTGTGGATTACACAGATCTTAATAAGGCTTGTCCTGCAGATCCTTTTGCCCTCCCCCGTATTGATCAAATTATTGATGCTACGGCGGGTTGTGAGTGTTTGAGTTTTTTGGATGCATATTCTGGCTATCATTAGATCAAAATGGCAGTTAAGGACCAGGAGAAGGCGGCATTCATAACTCCCTTTGGAGCCTTCTGCTATGTGTCTATGCCCTTTGGGCTCAAGGGTGCCCAGGCAACTTATCAATGGTGTGTACAGAATTGTCTTCACAAGCAGATCGGTCGTAATGTACATGCTTACGTGGATGATATCATGGTTAAATCAAGGGAGAAGGAGACTCTGGTTGACAACTTGAAGGAAACCTTTGATAACCTGAGGACGTACAAGATAATGCTTAATCCGGCCAAGTGTGTCTTTGGTGTATCGGCAGGCAAGTTATTGGGTTTTCTGGTGTCCAACAGGGGAATCGAGGCTAATCCGGAGAAGATCACAGCCATCACCTCCCTGGCTAAACCAAAGTGTATCAATGATGTTCAACGCCTGGCAGGCCGGATTGCCGCGTTAAGCCGGTTTATCAGCCGCCTTGGTGAGAAGGCAATCCCTTTGTATCAGATGTTGAAGAAGACGGATCAATTCGTCTAGAGTTCTGCTGCTGATAAAGCTTTTGAGGACTTAAAGCGGCAATTGGCCAACCCGCCTGTGATCGCCGCTCCCATTGACAAGGAGCCGTTGCTACTATATGTTGCTGCTAATGCTCGCGCAGTCAGTGTGGTTATTGTGGTGGAGCGAAAAGAGGCAGGCAAGGAGCATCCGGTTCAACGTCCGGTCTATTATATCAGCGAGGTACTCATTGAGTCCAAGCAAAGGTATCCGCATTGGCAGAAGCTGGTATATGGAGTTTTTATGGCAAGCCGGAAGCTTAAGCAATACTTCCAAGGGCACCCCATTACGGAGGTCAGTTCTGCTCCCTTGGGGGATATCATCCAGAACCGGGAAGCGACTGGCCGGGTTGCCAAGTGGGCTATAGAGCTTGGGCCGCATGGGTTGAAGTATGTGCCTCGGACGGCGGTTAAGTCTCAAGCACTTGTTGATTTCATCAATGATTGGACGGAACTGCAAGCACCTGAAGAAAATCCGGATCACACATATTGGACCATCCATTTTGACGGATCCAGGCAATTGGAAGGCTCGGGGGCTAGAGTCGTATTAACTTCCCCATGAGGTGATAAGTTTTGTTACTTTCTCCGCTTAATGTTCCCTTGTACTAACAATGCAGCTGAGTATGAAGCCTTGCTCCATGGTCTCCGGATGGCTAAGGAGATGAATCTAAGTCGAGTTAAGAGCTTCGGTGACTCGGACCTCGTGGCTCAACAAGTATCTGGCACTTGGGATTCCAAGGACCCACTCATGGCCGCATATCGTCGTGAGGTGGATATTGTTGTAGGTCACTTTAAAGGCTATCAGGTGGACCACGTGGACCGACGGAAGAATGAAGCGGCGGACACTTTAAGCCGGCTGGGCTCTCAGCGCAAACCGGTCCCGCCCAATGTTTTTCTGGATGTGCTGCACAACCCGTCGGTCAAGCTCCCTGGTGAAGCGGATTTGGCTATTCCTGATCCGGAGGCTCAATTGGTGGCAGCTCTTCATGTCATTCCGGATTGGACGCTTCCTTACCTCGCGTACATGAACCGGGGCGAGTTACCAGAGGATGAGACTCTGGCCCGACAGATAATCCGGCGGTCCAAGTCCATGACTATTGTCAATGGCGAGTTGCATCATTGCAGTGTACCAGGGGCGTTTCAACGCTGTGTGTCTCCTGAAGAAGGCTGTGAAATTTTGCATGAGATCCACGTAGGAGATTGTGGTCACCACGCCAGTTCAAAATCTTTGGTGGCTAAAGCATTTCGCCATGGCTTCTATTGGTTAACTGCTCATGCTGATGCGGAGGATCTGGTCAGACGATGTGATGGTTGCCAAAAGTTTTCAAGACGTGCTCATGTGCCGGCTCAAGAATTGTGAATGATTCCAATTACTTGGCCGTTTGCGACTTGGGGGCTGGATATGGTTGGGCCTTTCAAAAGATCCAAAGATAAGAAGACCCACCTCCTGGTGGCGGTTGACAAGTTTACAAAGTGGATGGAGGCAGAACCTGTTAGCAAGTGTGATGCGGCCACGGCGGTTCAGTTCATCAAAAAAGTGATTTTCTGGTTTGGCTTTCCACACAGTATCATCACAGATAATGGTACCAATTTGTCCAAGGGTGCCATGAAGGAGTTCTGCGAACGGGAGCACATCCGGCTTGACGTTTCATCAGTGGCACACCCACAGTCCAATGGTCAAGCAGAAAGGGCTAATCAAGAGATCTTGAGAGGCATCAAGCCCCGGCTTATGGTTCCTTTACAGAGAACACCGGGTTGTTGGGTAGAAGAGTTACCATCTGTGTTATGGAGCATCAATACTACACCCAACAGATCAACAGGATACACGCCCTTCTTCATGGTCTACGGAGCGGAGGCGGTTCTCCCAAGTAATATCCGTCATGACTCACCTCGTGTGGTGGCTTATGTTGAAGCGGACAATGAGACAGCACGGCAAGACACTTTGGACCTGTTGGATGAAGAACGTGACATAGCAGCCGCCCGCTCGGCGATTTACCAACAGGATATTTGTCGTTATCACAGTCGCCGAGTCAGAACCAGAACCTTTCAGGAAGGAGATTTGGTGCTTCGGCTCATCCAAGATCAGACTGATATGCATAAGTTATCCCCACCTTGGGAGGGACCTTTCGTGGTCAACAAGAATCTGCACAACGGGTCATACTATCTAATCGATATTCGAGAGCATAAAGACTCACATACATCAGAGGAGGAGACCAACAGGCCGTGGAACATAGCTCATCTTCAGCCTTACTATACCTGAGCCATTGGCTCTACTTATGTACATATTACAACGACGTATATATTATGATTAAATATAATAAACCGGAACCTCAGCTAAAGCGGGGTATCTGTTCTTTTACATCATGTGTGGTTACACGGAGTTTTTCTAAAGCAGCCTTCGGTTTACCCCTTGAGTTAGCTTTTCAAAAGCATCATGTTATATCACTTGGGGGCTTGGTCGTGTCCGAACCAATGCAACACCTCTTGATAGGCGAGAGCCACCAGATCACTTGGGGACTTGGTCACGTCTGAACCAGTCACGCCTCTTGATCGGCCTAAGGCCACAGAATCACTTGGGGGCTTGGTCGAACCTGAACCATTGCCACGCCTCTTGATCGGCATAAATGCCACGGTTTCATTTGGGGACCTGGCTGACTTGAACCATAGCTACACCTATCGGGAGCTTGGTCGTGTCCGACCATGGTAACGCCATCTGATCGGCTCAAATAAAGCCTCTTTTTTCAAACGGTTTTATCATTGCCTTTGCTTCACATTTTTCTTTGATAGATATTTCTTTCTTTTTGTTGCCTTTTTTAAACCGACAAAGTTTTAAGCCGGTTCAAACTGTCAGTTGACGGAACACGGTCCATTTTTAATCCGGAGACTATTTGCCCGGTTTGATTTTTTATAAACATCCTATTACGGAGTAACACGGTGTTTTATTATAACCCGGCACGGTTTACATGGTAAACCGGCATTATATATATACAGGAGCTGCTATCTCCTCCAACAGTGTGGGTTTATAAACCTCCGCTTCAAGATTGGCCAAGCCAACTTCATGCCCAACGATGGCAGGTATTATGTATCCCAAAGATTTGATCATATGCTTAATTTTCAGATATTTTGATTTCATATATGCAGACATCATACTCCGCCTGACGGTACAACCGCGGTGGCACTTTAAGATTTTTTGTATTGCAGAAAATACTTTGGACAGTTCATCACCCAAAGGAAGAACAAGTTGCAGTAATTATGCACGAAGCCATATCAAAATCAAGAGTATCGGCTAGCCTATTACAAGGCAACATAGTGCCCAAAATAAGATCATTGTTTTTTCGCAAAGGAGAAGCAGTTTAAACCGGCTTCCGGTTCAAGCTTGGTTACCAGCCTGGCCTGATGGTTGTGGGTCATCCCGCGCCGCTTCAACTTCAGCTTCTCTACCCAGCGGCTGGAAATCAACAGTTGTCCAGTCGATTCCCACTAAAGCTTGAAAGACAGCTTCATCATGGATCAGCAACGACGGTTCAATATCGGGAGCGTAAGTATGCTTACAAATTGGAAGGATAAGATTTTCCGCTTCAGGAATTGGTGCAACTACTCGCTTGTTTTGGTTGTCATATTGGGCTTGATAATGAGACAAGTCTGCTTCTTCAACCAATTGACAAGCTAGCGGACGCACCTCCCGGTTTATTGCTCGCAGATCCGCTTCACTAAACTCTGACCCGTCTTCCTTCAAGCTGGGATAGCCCTGAGCCGCTTCAATAGGATCAAAATCCGGCACCCAAGCTTTTGTCCGGATTAAGGCATTGATCGCACCGGTTCGAGCAGCAGATTTCGTCAGCTCTTCAACCCGGGCAGGAAGCATCGACAGTCTCTTCAGAGTGTCCTAAATCAAAGTGGGCGCCGAATTGTTGTGGGATGCAGTAGAGATGATCCGCTGTGCACCAGTGTATAGTTGTTCGATCAATGTGTAGGCGACTTTCAATTTCTTTCGCACATTTGACCCCAAGTGACCAATGCATGTCCCTGAAATATTACAAAGGGTTAACAAACCGGCAGCTCCATAAGACGGCCGAATCAATCCAGAAATCAAACCAGCTTACCAAAGATAGCAGCGGTCATGGCATGCACGTGCCGCTTTATGCTGATCAGTTCGTCCACCACCGGTTTCAGTGCAGCCTCGGCATCTTCTGCTCGTTTGGTTAAAGCGGATTTTTCAGTGGCCCAATCCGCCCGCTCCTTCTTGAAATCCTTCTTAAGTTGTTCCATGACGCTTAAGGCGCTGGTCAACTCCTCTTTTGCTTTTGAGGTTTCAGTCTGTTGGGACTTCAGATTTTCTTGGAGATCGGCGACTTGGTTTTCTTTTGTCTTCAGCTCAGCCTGCATACAGACAGTTATATGATTCAGCAAGCAGGGCAAGAATTGAAGCACCAACCACATAACAAGTTATGCACTTAGCACTTGGGGGCTAATGCCTATTTGATCTTCATATTTCACTTGATTATAAAGTCCCAAGATCAATACAAGTACTCAACTTGGCACTTGGGGGCTAATGGCTATTTGCTCGAATAAATTCTGATGCTGCGATCTCAATTACTTGAAGTCCCGGTTTAACTACACCAAGTTGAACCGGCCCTTGGGGGCTACATCAGCAAATTCCGAAGCATTGGGACTTATATTAGCAAGTCCCGGTTTGAATGAAGATTCTAAACTGGCCCTTGGGGCTAGGAGAGTTAACAAAATTGAAATATCCAAGCAGGAAAAAGTGCATGAAAGTTACCTCAAATTTATCTTTCATCATATTCACCAGACCAGCTTCATAATCACGGCTGGTATACAGCCGGTTCAGGTAGCCAGAATGAAGATCTTGGGCATTCAGAGCAGCATAGGTCGCCAAGTCAACATTCCACTTGCCTTTGCCCATGGAAGCAAATTCTTCTTTGGCGGTATGCTTGGATAAAACAACAGGATTGCTGGGCTCTGTACGGCCAATGCCAGTAATTACAACTTCATCATCCTTAGCATCACCGGTTTGCGCTGGCGTAGTCGGTTTGTCAGCAGGCTGGGATGGACTGGTGGATCTCCCAAACCGGATGGAGCTTGTGGGCTGGTTGACAGGGCTTGAGGTGTCAATAGGCCTTTCTTCAGCAATAAAATCGTCATCATGCTGTGGTGGATCATTGGGTATATCTTCGGGAATAGCCGCTTCAAGATCTGGTGTTTTACCCGGTTCAGGGACGGCGTCCTCCTCGGCCGCTTTATCCAGGCGAGCCTTCTTGCTCGGCCTAGGCTTGGCCCTGAAAGGAATAACAAAGTCAAATGCAGCATATGTTCCAAGGTGATGTACCAGAAATATTATGATAAGTATGGCTTACCCAAGCACCGTTTGAGCGGTGGCAACTGAGTAGCCGATGACTCGCCAGAGGATGAGTGGGAAGTAACCTGATAATCGGAGTCAGATGAATTAAGAGGTTGACGAAAACAGCCTGCTTTAGGACAAGCACTGACAAGCAAATTAGAGACCTCTGAACGGCGTTTCCGAACCGGACTGTTCGGTAAACCGGCGGAGGTAACTACCTGGCCACTGTGCCGGGTTGTGCGGCGAGCTTCGTGCTGTTGGGTCTTCATAAGAAATTTGGGATTCAAGTAAGCAAGAGGATGAGAAAATTTAACCTTCTGGTTTGCCTGGCGGATTTTTAGTTATGGCAAAGGGTTTGAATCGGAAGAGAGAGTAATTACCTCTGCAACATCAGCATGGCTGGCTTTGGCATCATCCTGACAAATATCATCATCAATAAGGCATATGAAAAATAAGCCAAGTGAGTCAAGCTCTACCTCAAGGTCCGGATTACCCACATCATCATCAGGGGCCGGATCAGAAGATGCAGTGGTTTTCTTCTTATGAGCAGGCCGTTTTACGACTTTAGTCTTTGGCCGGGTTGGTCTTTCCAGTTTGTCTGTTTTTTCTGGCTTCTCCTGCGGAAGCTTCTTGCTCCAAAACGGATCATTGCCCTGTTTAAACAGACATTGATATCAAATAATGACCAGATATATCAATAACAGGTTCAGTAAAAAGAAAAATCAAACTCTTACAGCTGGCGGTCTGTTGGTGGCATAGAAGGGAAGCAGGCCGGTTCGAGCACAGATGTGTTCCGGTTCATTCAGCATTTTATTCATAGCCTCTGTGATTTCTTCGTCGGTGAGCTGGATGTTAGCATGTCACAGTGGGTCATCAACACTGCCAGTATACTCGCACATCAAACCGGAGCGCTGACTAAGGGGCAGTATGCTCCACGATATCCAACAGCGAGCGAGATAGACCCCTGTTACACCGTTGGCCATGAAGGATCTGAGCTTGGACAGTTGAGGAGCGTATTTGCTTCTCTCCTTGGCAGTCAACCTTTGCGGAAAGGGGTGTGTATTGCTAAGCCGCTCCGGACGAAAGCCAGGCAAAGGATTTTCACCAGCAGGGGAGGTGTCTTTGCAATAGAACCATGTTTGATTCCACTCTTTGGGGTGGCTGTGCAGTTTGGCGTGAGGGTATGTGACCTCTTTCCTTTTCTGAATCGCCACACCACCCAATTCCTTATTGGAACCGTCAGTAAACTCAGTACGGCGGTTTAGATGGAAGCAGTCTCTGAACAACTCAACTGTGGGCTCCTCTTGAAAGAACACCTCATAGAGCACTTGGAAGTGACACATGTTTGTAACAGAGTTGGGGCCAGTGTCTTGTGGGCGGAGTTGAAAATCGGCCAAAACATCCCGGTAAAATTTAGAACCGGGCGACTTAAAGCCCCGGGCTAAGTGATCTACGAAAACAACGACCTCTCCTTCTTGAGGTGTGGGAGGGCATTCTTTGCCAGGGACCCTCCAATGGATGGTGTTTTTGCTGCCTAAAGCGCCGATCAGGACTAAATTGTTCAGTTGAGTCTCTGTGACACGAGAAGGAACCCAGTTGCACACATATACTTGCTTGGCCATGATGAAATCTACAAGATAGGTGATTCCGGTTCAAGAATGCATTGATTAAAGTACACTGGTATGTACAATGTTAAACCGGAGACAGCTCTATCTAAACCGGAGTTTTATGAAGCAACAGCATCTGGCGGTTCAACAAGGGGACTAATGGTATATACCGGTTTGGCAAGTTTTTCTACAAAGTTAAACCGCCTGGTCTAAACATTGAAACAGTCGAGATTGCAGATGAGTAAGTATGCAAAAACAGGTTTCACAAGATTATACTACAGCGTTGGATCTGGAACATGTTCATAAAAGAGATAAAAATTCAAGGCCCAAAAGGAGCAGTGCCGAATCAATGAGCCATCGCTACGGATAAGATCTATGGTCTTAATATGCAAAAGTGAAAACAGAGGGTAAAAACTACTGCTACACAAAAGCAAAGATTCACAGACTCGTCTAAAGGTCTAGCATATGAACAAGGAGCAGGCAATGAACACTAAAGAGCATGGAAACCCTAGAACAAATCTATAATGAAAAAGATAGAAGACTTACCGGAGCTGAGGAAGACACGGAAGGTCGCCGCGGTGCTCTGGTACGCTCAGGGTGATGCAGCGGCCAAGGTTGGTGCAGTAGTTGACGGTGGCGGCGGAGCTCTGAAGCTGGGCGACGCGAGGAAGACGAAGCATAAGGGCACGAAGGGGAAAAAATAAATGACCCTTTGGTCCTATTTATAAAGAAAGGGACATGTGTTAGGCGCGAGAATCGAGGGGCCGCGAATTTGGAAACAGAGCTGTCGCCTCGATTGTCGCAGATCTATTAAACAAGAAGGTATCATGGATAGTTTCTTTATGACAGATGACGTCACTCCGGTTTATAGTAATCAGAGAAGATGACATCATGGCAGTTCACCAAACTACAAGAAGATGTTGAAGATGAAGTTTTTGCTAAAGGATTGACATGAACCTGTTCAAATCAATCTGGGGCCTAATGTTGGGGATATTACTACTGGGCGTAAACCGGCCTATCTGGGCCGGGTTAACTTCATCAGTAGTTAAGTATGTTAAAGCCCATGAAGGTAGATGAGGGCTTAAAGCCCATGATCGGTTTAAGGCCTGTAGCCGTAAACCGGCGTCGGTATGTAAACTTGTATTGTAAGTTAGGAATAAGTAGAGGCCAAACCGAACACGTATATGAGTCGGTGTTGGGACTCTGTAAACCGACGGGCGTCACCCATGTATATAAGGGGACGACCCGGCGGCGGTTCAAGGACAACAGACAACAACTCGAGACTTAGGCGAAGCTTGTTTGCTCCCTAGTCATCGAATCCCCATCAATTCCATCACAACTAGACGTAGGATTTTACCTTCATCGAAGGGGCCAAACTAGTATAAACTCTCTTGCGTCCCGGTGTCCGCTTTAACCCCTTCAAGATAACCCGTTGCGATGGCTCCACGACTAAGTCCTTTCACGAGGACATCTGACGTGACAAAACCACGACAACAGGGATGCCGCGACACGGAAACAAGAAAAGAGAACAAAACCGGTAACGAGGTAACTAACATAGTGGACAAGTCGTTGATCCACGGGGATGAAAGTAAATCCCACCTCGGGTATTTGTAACATATCACGAAGCAACAGGAATAGCACATGGCAACTGGAGGTTCACTCGGATATTCAATCGTGTGGGTATAGGGGTCAATATGGGTGTCCATGGCTTCGATGTTGATCATTGATCGGAAGGGGTTCCAGGTCATGTCTATACTTCACCGAGCCTATAGGGTCACACGCTTAAGGGTCATCTATCTGTTGAATACTAGACAGGGAGTTTGAGAGAAAGTCACCAGAAAAGTTTCGGAGACAACGGAAGAGTTTCGGAGAGAGAACACCGAAAGAGTTTCGGTAAAACCGAAAAGTTGTTTCGGAATATATTATTAGGTCAAAATCGTTTCGGCACTCGCCTGGAAATTCTTAGAGGGCCCCAGAATTGGTCTGGGAACTTTTGGGAATTTTCGGAGAGAAAAACCCGAAAATGTTCCGGAGCTGTCGTAACCGCCGTTGTTGCTTTTCGCTGATAAAAATCACCACACCGGAAATGTTTTGGATCATGCCCAGATTAAGTTTAGAGGGTGACGGAAATGTTCTGGGACCTTCCGGAATTTTTCAGAAAAAATGTTTCGCGGAAAACATCTTGTCTCAGCATGAGGGGACAAGATCCCACGAATCGGGGGTTACATGTTTGGTGGCTTTTTGTCTAGGGAGCACCCATGTTTCTACACTAGTAGAAAACAGGGCTTTGGTCACGGGGCAGTTTTCACATTAGTCCCGGTTCAGTCAAGAACCGGGACTAACGTGAGCATTTATCCCGGTTCGTGCGGCTAAGGCATTAGTCCCGGTTCACCTGGGCAGTTTAGTCCCGGTTCGTGCCACGAACCGGGACTAAAGGGTGCGATGCCAATTAGTCCCGGTTGGTGGCACCAACCGGGACTAAAGGTTAGACCTTTAGTACCGGTTGGTGCCACCAACCGGTAGTAATGTGTTTTGAGGCATTAGTACCGGTTCCTGGCACGAACCGGTACTAAAGGTCCCATTTTCAAACTCTTCCCCCCCCCCCCCCCCCCCCCCCCGTGGACCGCCTTTTCAGTTTTAGAAAAAACAAAAGAAAATGATGGAAATGTCAAAAAAATAAAAAAAATAAGTTTCCCATGTGATATGTGGTCTACTTGTTGGGAAAATTTACAAATATGAATTTCGACTTTATTTGCAAAATCTCTCTGGAATTTGTAAAATGGGCATAACTTTTGCATACGAACTCGGATTAAAAAAAATTATATGAAAAATCATCTACTCGACAAGTTACATCCGAATTTAACCGGGGGTACGTCGTTAAACATTTTCAAAATCCTCAAAAACCTAACAGAAAAAAGTTACGGGGCTTTTAAGATCTAGAGTGGAAAAAATCGAAAAAATTACTAGTCAAATCTGGTCAAACTGTGGTCAAACTGTCGTCAAACAATGGTCAAACTAATTATTCTAGAATATTAGTGTTACTAAATAATTATTTCAGTTATTTTGAATTTTGGTCAAATCTGGTGAAACTGTGGTCAAACTAATTATTCAAGAAATATTAGTGTTACTAAATAATTATTGTTTTTTAAAACAATAGTTTCAAACTCAAACAGTGAAATGTGTCACTTCATGCTCAAGCAAAATTCATGAAGGTTAATAGGATTGACATCTTACTATTGTCAGGAAAACAACAAGTGCAGAATTGGAAACGAGAGAGATTAGAACCCGGAAGTTAAGCGTGCTCAGGCTGGGGGAGTGGGAGGATGGGTGACCGTTCGGGAAGTTAGATAATTTGGAATGATGAGGGGTGATTAGAGGATAAATTGAGCAGTGATGAGGGGTGGTGATTACACACTGAGGTTAAAATAATTCAGAAATTTGAAAATAAAAAAAAATTCAAAAAAAAATTTCAAAAAAAAATCCTAAAATTTCCTTTAGTCGCGGTTGGTGTTACCAACCGGGACTAAAGGTAGAGCTCCACGTGGCCACGCCCTTTAGTCCCGACTCGAAAACCGGGACTAAAGGGGCCTTACCAACCGGGACAAAAGCCCCTTTTTCTACTAGTGCTAGGAGACATGTTGGTGGCTTGTTGGGGGGCCCCCCATGGGAGGGGGCAAGGTTGTGGCTGGCCAAGGGGGTGCCTCCATGGTGTCCCCTTGGTGCGCCACTTGAGTTACCATTTCACCCTTCATGTGGGACATGTAGCATGGGTGTTTTGGTATTTCCTCCACCACGCCACCCCTTGCCTTGGCCTATAAAAGGAGGAGAAGGGGCTGCCATTCTCCTCATCCCTTCTCACATACAAGTGCCATGCAATGATCTGTCTTCTCTCTCCCTCCCCGCGAAATAGTTTCGTAGAGCCGAAAGGTTGTCTGGGTTCCGGCAGGAACTAGTTCTGGACGGCGAAGCCCTGCCGGATAGATGACACCGTATGTGTGCAACTCTGTAGACAGATTGTAGTTTCGGTCTTAGTTCGTGAGTGCCTCCCGAAGGGCTGTCCATGTGGCCGTCCGAGTTTCGAAGGTCCTCCCGAAGGGCTGTCCGAGTGACCGTTCGAGTTTCGAAGGTCCTCCCGAAGGGCTATCCGCGACACCATCCGGGGGGCTATTCGACAGCCTCCCGGAGGGCTGTCTGAAGTGCAGATGAGGGTATACATCCTCGCGGTTGGGAGGTTGTAAATCCTAGCTGTGGGGATCTGCACCGCCGATCGTCATCGACTCTACTTCCCGCTGCGCTACGAGTTGGTAACAAAAAAGATCAAACCATGTATGCAGTCTCCATAGTGGTCCTGGGCTTGTGCATAGGTCGGAAATTTTTTGATTTCTGCTGCGTTACCCTACAGTGGCATCAAGAGCCATGCTATGCGTAGATGCATGTTTTGATCTAGAATACATGGAGATGTATGGGTATTGCATAATATAATTGGGTAGTAGATGAGATCTATTGCGGAAAATTATTTATGCGGGTGATAGATGAAATATGTTACCCGACGTTCTTGTTGCTTCCCTAGAATTTGTTTTTGCTCAATCTCGAGACAACATGGTGGAATTTGACAAAGTTCTGGAAATCCGTGATCCTGATTGATCATGGAAGTGCTATCAGTTCTTTGGGTTCTGCCGTAGTCAAAAGAAAGATGAAATTCGCAGATGAAAGGGCATTGCAGATATGATCTGCACGGGGGTCATGCGTATGACGAAGTTTAGTATGGGGCTCGAGATTTAATTATCTCGTGTTTCATACACCCCGAGATGTTAATCTAGCAACTTGAATAATCATACTTGATGATAAAACGTTGGTAGTTGCGGTTTAAGTCAAAACCTTAGAAGCCACGTAAAATAAAATTTTGTATAAACCGATTAGAGGCGTCTAAGTTGGTTTTGCAGGATGTGCATGTGATGTGGTATAGCAATGCTCATATTCATTTTGATTATGTATGAGATGACTATATGATGTAATTAACATGACCTGCGTGTCATGATTCGGCATGATGGTTGGAGCCATATGATTTTCACTTTAATGACCTGCGTGTCAACCTCAAGTAATGCACTTATTTTATTAGCTATAGAGATAGCAATATTATCTGGTGCATCGACAAGGTGGTGGCAATCTTCGTGAAGGTGAACACCGACGTGAATGCCGAAGACGAAGAAATGAAAGACTTCTCCGTCAGAAAGGGCTATACCATATCATGCTATTATGAATTGCCTGAGATGTTTATCCCTTATGATGCACCCTTCTTGATTGCGCGGTAGTCGCTTTTTATTAGGGTGATATCTCACTAAAATATCAAGTAGTTAGTGTTCTCCCAAGTGTAGCACCGTCACAGCACCCATCTTTTCGGGGTGCGCCATGGATGCATGTGTACGAACGATTAGAGAAGTGTGAGGCGGGTGAGGTGAGACCTCGCAGCAAGATCACTTGGTTGTCTTGATGTTCATGGCAGGATCGTCCTGAGCTCGGAACACACACATCGAAAGATGAGCAAGGGTCACATAGAGATGTGATCGACAAGTTGGCCTACCGATTAAAATTCCCGTTATGAGATGATGATTCTATGGCAATGAATTGAAGTCTGGATCTTGTATCACTCAAAGTTAATTATGAGAGATATTGATTTGAGTGGGAGCGCACTGTTGAATTAACATGTTTAATTCTCAGTGCAATTAATTATGAACACTCTCTAAGTGTTTCTTGCAAAATAGTTGTAGTATAATGGCTCGCATTTCCACCTTCCCTATTAAAATTGAATAGCTGTTAAATATCTGGTTAAAAGTTTATGATTGGTAACGTAATGTGAGGATTGTCCTCAAAAGTACCGAGAAGGACTTTGTCCTATCGCATGCTTTCGGTATCCTCCCGCTAATTCTATGGATCATGTGGCTCTCGTCCTTCGATCCAAAAGCTAGAATTCTGTTACGGTCAAGTGGAATATGTTTGCTTCCATGAAACCCAAACTTCGAAAGTTGGGATAGTTATATGATATTCATGGAACTGAAGATTATTTTCAGATACAAACAAAGCAATGTTTGTTTGCAAGTATTAGTAAAAGTGTTTACTATGCATTTGACTGTTGGGAAAGGGATCCAGAAGAACACCTGTCATATAATGAAAGGTGAATAAAACAACAACTTAAAGAGAAAGGAAGTGTCCAAAGGGTGTTAGTATGACTTACACGCCTAGGAAGTCCGGGGCTAACTCCACTCTTAAGTTGGGTGCTTCTTTTGCGAGTAGGAGAAATACTAAAAGTTAAACTGTTAGAAGTATAAAGGCAGAAAGAAAGATGACTGGAATATCCAGCTCATGTATGAATGCCATACAAGTTTTTGATGTATAGTAGGCTGGTCAAAGATATAGTTCTTGGGAATTATGGTTAAACATGTTAATCACTAATTCTTGGGTATTGTGAGTTAATCACAAAGATACCCGCTCGACTACATTCTGTTGTGAATCAATGCAAGAGCTACTATGGCCTAAAACGACTAGCCAGAAATGAGGTTAAGGTTTACACATGGAACATAGTAAATGTTACTATACCTTCCATCGGTGTATTTCGTCTTTATATATTTTCATAATTCATTTAGAGTTTTACAAACTCTAGCCCATTGCATAAGGTATCTTGCAAGAATGTTGTTCATAAGATAACTTTTTATGTTCGATGTTATGAATAACACAAGGACCATACTTTCATTATGAATGAGATGTATGTTATGAATATTGATAATAATACAATACCTCTGGGTTTACTTTCATAATTCATTTTAGAGTTTCATAAACTCTAGCCCATTGCACAATGTTTGTTGCAAAAGAGTTGTTCATAAAACCAACAATTGTTGTTAAGTATTATGAATAACATGAAGGGTCATGCTTCCATCCAAGATGGGATGTATGTTATGAATATTGATGGTAATATGATACATCCATAACGCTGATGCTAAATGTCGCGAGACTATGAGAATACCACACATGTGTGGCACTGCATTTGGTCACATTGGAGAAACCCGCATGGAAAAATTCCATTATGATGGATTTTGAAGCCGTTTGATTTTGAATAATCTGACACTTGCAACTTTCCTCCGAAAAGCGAAGTGACTGAAATACCGTTCACAGGCCATAAGGAACGAGCCACAAACTTATTGGTGATCATACATTTTGATGTGTGAAGTTCAATAAATGTTGTTGCAAGTGGTGGATTTATTTATCTTCAGAAATGACTCAAGTAGATATGTGGATATTTACATGATGAGACGTAAGTATGGATCTTTTGAAATCATTCGAAAGGTTTTCAAAAATGAAGTAGAAGTTATTGTAACAAGAAAATTATGTTTCTGCAATTTGATTGCACAAAGGAATATTTGAGTTACATGTTTAGCGAATGTATGATGAGTTGTGAAAGGGGTTTCATAACTTGCACCTCCCGGAACACCACTGCAAGTGGAAAGTCCGTGGATATGTAATCTAACCGTTTATGACATGGTAAGGTCAAAGATGACATAAATAAATTTGCCCTTATCCCTTTTAAAGTGATGCTTTAGAGACTACGGCTTTTACACTGAAAAGAGCTACATCGGGTCTGTTGAAATGAAGCCATGGTATGGTACGCCCAACCATGTTATATCTTTTCTTAACATTTGGAATATGGGGCTTGTGTAAAAGGTTACAAACCTAATCCAAATCAGACAAGTGCTACTTTGTAGGTTATACCAAAATGTTTGGTATTCCTCCCTCACTATACCGAGGCCAATAGTTTTGCCGTGAAACGGTGTGCTTTTAAAGAGAATGGTTCTTTCAAAAAAAGGTGAGTGGGAGAATAGTGCAACTCGGCGAGATAAACAGTATCTTCGTCATCAGATCAAAGGAAAGAGACCTTGGAAGTAATTCCAGAGTTTCCTAGTACGAATGATACGGAAGTCTCTACAATAAAATGTATGAACTTCAGTCGAACTTGCAGCTGAACCACGTAGGCAAGGCTCGTGCAAACCTCTCAGGTGCGCAAACGAGATATTGTTGTTATACAACATTATACCTACGATACACAAGAAAGCGTTGATGGGCCCTGACTCCGGAATTGGCTAAATGCCAATACAACCCGAGTTAGTTTCCATATAAGTGATTCAAGATTAAAACCTTGATACACCTTTCGGAAGACTTAGAGTCTAACGAATATTTATGGAACTTAAAACTGATACGGATAAAAATGTTTTATCCATAAAGCTCGACTTGTTGAAATAACAAGTTCAAGAGTTGACTACAATGAGGTTGTTTTCATCGTAGCGATGCTTAAAGTCGGTTCGGGTTGAACTAGCAATTAATACATATTTCAATCATGAGATATGAAACATGGATGACAATAGGATTTCTATCTGATGGAGATGAAACCAAGGACTTGCATGTGTTACAGTCCAAGGCATTTTGTCTATCCAGAGGATGCTAGTAAGGGTGCAAACTTCAGAGTTCCAGTGATGGACAGAAGAGAGCGAAATGGAGTTTGAATCTTCGTGCTTTGATGAAATGGTCAAATGGTTCTGACTTCATCAATGGGTAACGAAGATGCTTGTAATTCAAGAAAGTAAGTGGGAGCGTAATAATATTTCTAAAAACCTTGTGTGCTTGACACATTGTTAATTGGAAATAAATTTCTTAACACGAATTAGGACTTCATTTGAAAATGGTTTTTTTGATGAAGTTCTTAGGCTAAATAGCCTCAATATTAGGCATAATGATCTATGGCGATAGATTTACCTAATAGGGCTAAGCAATGAATACATATCGACAAGGTGCTAAAACCTTTTAGCATTTAAAACCGCCAAGGAGTGATTCTTGTCGGAGTCACATGGAAGAGTTTTTTGCAAGACTCGGTGTCCCAAAACACTGATGAGCAAAATACATGATGCAGATTCCACACAATTTTGTGTTTGGATTAATCATGTACTCCATGGTATGTAAAACAACCAGATATGTCCGATACTCCCAAGGTCTTGCGAGTATAGATACTAAAGTGATCAAAGTACTGATCGTGGGACAACAGTGAAAGATGTCATTGAGTACTAGAGTAAGTACTGATGATATGTTTTCTCGCAAGCGGAGATCATGAAGAGTTTGTTGTAAAATGTTACATCGATACAGTCTTCATCTTTTCTCCATGCGATTTTCGATTTAAGTTAAGGGTTTTGTGTAATACACAATATGGTGGCATGGTAGTTGGATATTGTTCCCGACAGGATACTGTGGCGAATTCTATATCAAATGAATAAGTATGTTGACGCTTTAGAAGAGACAAACAAGATGTTGAATCATATAGTTCATTCATGAACTTAGTATGGTTCCAAGATGGCTTTTGTCAATGGGACACTACTGCAGGTAGTTTCTCCATAACTCAGTCTGAGGAATCCAGGTTCGACCTGTGATTCACATACATAAAAGCCAAGTCCGCACAAAATATGAATTTTGTGAAAGCATGAAAACGCGAGGATATGAAGAGATAGACATGGAACTGAAGTTGTCAGATCCGATGGAAATCAGGCTATACCACATGCGAAGCAACTTTTACACCGGTATGCCATAGGTGTAAAGTGCATTAACATTAACTAGATTATTGACTCTAGTGCAAGTGGGAGTCTGTAGGAGATATGCCCTAGAGGCAATAATAAATGCTATTACTTATCTCCATGTTCATAATTATGTTTATGTTCCATGCTATAACTGCTATGGTTCTCGAGTCTGCAATAACACGAGGCTCGAAGGAAGACTCATATGCACGTGTGGAGTAATAAACGGTAAGTATTCCTAGTCTGGCCTCTAAGACTAGCTCAAGTGTTGCATGATGATTCTGTTTTCCTGGTCATGGGCATGTCTATGCCAGCAACTTTGAGGGCACAATGTTAAGAGAACATTTGTGTTGAATCGATCCGGATTGATGTTATGCTATGAGATTCATTCGTCACAAATTAAGGGTACATAACACAGAGATGGTTAACGTTTCCATAATTCCTTAGACCATGAGAGTATCGAGTTTCTTCATACTTGCTTCATGAACTTTGGGGTTTGTTAAACGTCGTCCGTAAATGGGTGGCTATTACGGTGGCTTACGGGTTCATGGAAAAGTGTGTCAAGTAACTTGATAGCTCAAGATTGGGATTTTCTCCTCCGACGATGGAGAGATATTCTCGGGCCCTCTCGGTGTTACGGTATCCATCATCGTCTGGCCAGACACAGTGTGATTTGATCACAGGGATGCCGCGACACGGAAACGAGAAAAGAGAACAAAATCGGTAACGAGGTAACTAGCATAGTGGACAATTCGTTGATCCACGGGGATGAAAGTAAATCTCACCACGGGTATTTGTAACATATCACGAAGCAATAGGAATAGCACACGGCAACTGGAGGTTCACTCGAATATTCATTCGTGTGGGTATAGGGGTCAATATGGGTGTCCACGGCTCCGATGTTGATCATTGATCGGAAGGGGTTCCAGGTCATGTCTATACTTCACCGAACCTATAGGGTCACACGCTTAAGGGTTATCTATCTGCTGAATACTAGACAGGGAGTTTGAGAGCAAGTCACCGGAAATGTTTCTGAGACAACGGAAGAGTTTCGAAGAGAGAACACCGAAAGAGTTTTGGTAAAATCAAAAAGTTGTTTTGGAATATATTATTACGTCAAAATGGTTTCGGCACTCGCCTGGAAATTCTTAGAGGGCCCCAGAATTGGTCTGGGAATTTTCGGAGAGAAAAAACCGAAAATGTTCCGGAGCTGCTGTTACCGCCGTTGTTGCTTTTCGCTGATAAAAATCACCACACCGGAAATGTTTCGTATCATGCCCAGAATAATTTTAGAGGGTGCCAGAAATGTTCTCGGACCTTCCGGAATTTTTCAGAAAAAATGTTTCACGGAAAACATCTTGTCTCAACACGAGGGGACAAGATCCCACGAATCGGGGGTTACATGTTTGGTGGCTTTTTGTCTAGGGAGCACCCATGTTTCTAGGAGACAAGTTGGTGGCTTGTTGCCCCCCCCCATGGGAGGGGGCAAGGTTGTGGCTGGCCAAGGGGGTGCCTCCATGGTGTCCCCTTGGTGCCCACTTGAGTTACCATTTCACCCTTCATGTGGGACATGTAGCATGGGTGTTTTGGTATTTCCTCCACCATCCCACCCCTTGCCTTGGCCTATAAAAGGAGGAGAAGGGGCTGCCATTCTCCTCATCCCTTCTCACATACAAGTGCCATGCAATGATCTGGCTTCTCTGTCCCTCCCCGCGAAATAGTTTCATAGAGCCAAAAGGCTGTCTGGGTTCCGGCAGGAACTAGTTCTGAACAGCGAAGCCCTGCTGGATAGATGACACCGTATGTGTGCAACTCTGTAGAGAGATCGTAGTTTCAATCTTAGTTCGTGAGTGCCTCCCGAAGGGCTGTCTGTGTGGTCGTCAGAGTTTCGAAGGTCCTCCTGAAGGACTGTCCGAGTGACCGTTCGAGTTTCGAAGGTCCTCCCGAAGGGCTGTCCGTGACACCGTCCAGGGGGCTATTCGACAGCCTCTCGGAGGGCTGTCTGAAGTGCATATGAGGGTATACATCCTCGCGGTTGGGAGGTTGTAAATCCTAGCTGCCGGGATCTGCACCGCTGATCATCATCGAATCTACTTCCCGCTGCGCTATGAGTTGGTAACGAAAAAGATCAAACCATGTATGTAGTCTCCATAGTGGTCCTGGGTTAGTGCGTAGGTCAGAAAATTTTTGTTTTCTGCTGCGTTACCCTACTGAGATTACTGCGGGGAGAAGAGGTGTTACAGCGCTACATAGAGAGGGAGAAAGTTGGTGTTGACGGTAGCAATATTGCTGATAGATCGTTGCCCTGGCGGCACTCCGGCGCCACCGGAAGCGAGAGGAAGAGAGCCCCTCCTCCTTCTTCTTCCTTGGCCTCCCCCTCTGGTCCATGGTCACCATAGCGGCGGAGGGGCTCCCGCCCCTCCGAGATTGGATCTCCCTCTCTGTTCTCTTCTGTTTCGCGTTCGTCAGATCTGGCCCTTCACGGTTTCTTAAATTCACAGAGATCCGTAACTCCGATTGCGCTGAAATTTTTACATGATTTTTTTTCCATAAATTATTTTTTTTGCGCCAGAAGAAGGGCCCAACCGACCTTCGAGGAGGGCACAAGACACCTGGACACGCCAGAGGGTGTCTGGCGTGCCCTGGTGGGTTGTGGGCACTGTGGGGCCCCGTTTGCGTTGATTCCACCTCTTGAAAATCACATATATTCCAAAATAATTCTCCGTAAATTTTTATCGCGTTTTGACTTCGTTTGATATGGATTTTCTGCGAAACAAAAACATGCAACAAACTGGGCACTGGATAAGTAAGTTAGTCCTAATAAATCATATAAAAAGTTGTCAAAAGTATGGAAAAGTTGTATAATATTGGCATGAAACAATCAAGAATTATAGATAAGAGGGAGACGTATCAGAGACCTTCGAAGTGGATACAGTAAGTCACAACGACAAGTCTTTTTTCATAATTAAGCATGACTTATGCTTCATTTTCTTCAACTTATAATTTTAACTTTTACTATTCCACTAGCATATCCCCTGCCATGTAAGAATTTTTGTCTTGTATAAGATTGGTTTCAGTCCTATGAAAACTATGGAGGTAAAGAGAGTTCACTTGAAGACCGAGCATGGTTATACTTTCGACGTAAAATTATACAATGCAGACACCTAGACCTATTTTAAATGCAAAACTTGGAGAGCACTTTACAAGGCTTATGCATTTGAGCCTGATATGCTTATCACCTTTGATATTCGTCCGAAAGATGATATTGAATGTAATATCGACATCTGGGTCGATGTGCAGACGCCTCCAGTTCTACCATTATGTGAGTTTCTCAACCATATTTATGTCTTCGATATTGTTTATTCAAAAATAGTTGACAACTAATTTCTATTGACAGCTTATTTCCATTCAAGCAAACATGTCCGGCGCTTGGTAGACATGACCGTCCACTGTCCCGGGGCTGAACTAAACTGCGAGGAGATAAGTCATTATGTTTCATGGCTTGAGGATCTGTCAAGAGAAATTATTTTCCTGGACTTAAAAATCTTAGTACTCAAAACGTGTGACCAATAGTGTTCGTATTGAACTACAGTCACATCAATTTTGGAAATATGGTAAAAAAATACTATTTGTCCTCAGTGCATCTTTTGCATACATTGTTTTTAAGCTAAACTTCATTGCTAAGTATGTTACTATATGATGCTCTTCAACAGGGACTCCCGATGATAGTTCTGTCTCATTGGATCGATACTAAAGGTCGCATGGCAATGGTTAGCTTACGGCCAAGACATCCTACATTGCACATGAGTGCATTCAACATTTCTAAAACTGGGCAGTGCTTAATAGTGAAAAGCTGGAGCAAATTTGTGAACGATCGAAGATAAGTACTAGGGGACAGCAATCGAAAGCGTAGCCCACAATTAGGAGTCAGGTTCATCTGCATGCTCCAATATGATGAATCAGAAGAGGTACACATGTTCTATACTATTTTACCTGAGAGAGAGCTGCAGGAGTGATTAGCTAGTTCTTGCTCTTAGTACTTGTCCTCTCATGTCCGTGTTCTTCGCCCTGAACTTAATCTCAAAGTGATTTGTTTTTGTGGTCTTATGAATGCTTATAATCTCATGACCATCTTGAACTCGATGATATCTTTGCTTCTGGTACAAGTGAATGTTTCTTCTTTAAGCTAGAATGAGTTTGAAGATGATGATGTGCTACACTATATGACTGTGATGATTAAATAGCTAGTGTTGGTGGTAATGACTATGATGATTATTATTAGCTAGTGTTGGTAGTGATTAGATAGAGGTAATGACAATGATGATTAAATAGTGGTAATGACGACTATGATCATTATTAGCTAGTGTTGTTGGTGATGATATGATGCAAGAATTTTTACATTAATATGATGATGATGATGATGATGATGATGATAATCCATATTACTTGATCACTTAGGATCCATCCACTTGGAACTAATCAACGGTTTTTTCACATAGTGATACCAAATTATACAATATGTAGTATCGTAAAATACCAGCAACTGAAAAAAATTAAATGGAAAACACAAAATTAAATAAAAAATGAAAAATAAAACCAGAGCCCCTAAACTTTTTAGTACCGGTTGGTGTTACCAACCGGTACTAATGGTCTCCCCGCCCCCGGCGCTGGTTTGTGCCACGTGTTGACCCTTTCGTGGCGGTTGGTGTTGAACCGGTACTAAAGGGGGGGTCCTTTAGTCCCCACCCTTTAGTGCCGGTTGCTGAACCAGCACTAAAGGGCCTTACGAACCGGTGCTAAAGCCCGGTTCTACACTAGTGTGCAAACCAGTCTCCACACCCATTGACAGTAGCTCTAAGTTGTGCCCTGCCGTTGGTCATCTCTTGTCCAATCTCACTTACTACCGCAGCTTAGCAGGTGCCTTACAGTATCTCATTTTAACTCGGCCGGACATCTCCTATGCAGTTCAATAGGTGTGCTTGTTTATGCATGAGCCTCGTGACACTCACATGCAACTCATCAAGGGGATCCTTCAGTATCTCCAAGGTACCTCGCATTACAGACTCCAGCTCTACATGTCCGCTTCCACAGACCTCATTATGGACTCCAGTTTTACATGTCCGCTTCCACGGACCTCATTGCTGGTGTCCGGACACACGGAAATCCACATCTGGTTTGTGTGTTTTTCTTGGATCCAACCTCGTCTCTTGGTCCTCCAAACGGCAGGTCATCGTGTCCCATTCCAGTGCAGAGGCAGAGTACCGAGGCATTGCTAACTGTGTTGCAGAGTCATGCTGGCTTCGATAGCTCCTTCACGAGCTCCAGTGTCCACCGTAGTGTGCCACCATTGTCTATTGTGAGAATATCAATGCATCCTATCTTGCTTCCAACCCGATGCAGCATCAAAGCAACAAGCACATTGAGATTGATCTTCATTTTTGTGCGTGACCAGGTTTCCTTGGGAGAAGCTCGAGTGTTACATGTTCTCTCTAGCTCCCAGTTTGCTGTTTTGTTAAACCAAAGGACTACCATCACCGGTGTTTCACGAGTACAGATCCAGCCCTAACGTCCATGCCAATGGAGTACTGAGGGGGGGGGGGGGGGGGGGGGGCTGTATATGGCATGTACTCTGTCAAAATCAATACATAACCGATATTATCTCTTCCAACTCTAAGCCTAACACGACTCAACTCCATCTAGGACTACTACTACTCCAAATACCAGTGCTGACTCTGCTTATCCAATTTCCAAGCCGTGTACTACTATCAACCTATCCTACTACTCTCTTCGTTCCTAAATATTTGTCTTTTTAGAGATTTCAAATGGACTACCACATACGGACGTATATAAACGTATTTTAGAGTGTAGATTCACTTATTTTGCTCCGTACGTAGTCATTTGTTGAAATCTCTAGAAAGATAAATATTTAGGAACGGAGGGAGTAGTTGCTATTAGGGGACTCTCACAAGATTATCTAACACTTCGATCCTGTTTAGCCCCAATTCACCAAACACTGGACCTCGGCACCTTGCCCTATAACCACTTACTTCAAATGTGGTGTTTAAACTAGTGTGGTGACAAAAAAAACGTCTTAGATTATGGGACGGATGGAGTATGTTATAAGCCTAATGCTCAAGATCCAACATCTACATGAAGTCCACCTCAAACATATGCATGCCGCGTTGACGTTGTTGCTGACATTGTTGTTGTTGTCGTTGTTCTGGTCGGAGACCTCGCCGTTGGCCGCCACCGCCAATGGCACCGTGCTGGAGCTAACCGAGGAACACGACAGGATGTTGCTGTTACGGATGTTGTTCTGCAAGAGGGAGGTGATGAAGTGCTGCTGCTCCTGATGGTGGTGGAGCTGCATGGCGTTCCTGATCTGCTGCTGGTGGTCGTCCTTCTCCGGCGTCGCACCGAGGGTGAGCGCCGTCGGCCTCGTCGCCGCTACCTCCCTGGCCTGGCCCTGCTGGAGGCAGCTGATCGCGCTCGTGTTGGAGGAGATGGTCGACTTCGTCGTGCTCAGTGCTGATCAATAGATTGTACGTAAGGTCAAATTAGCCCTGATAAATGATGATTATTGCACTAGGTAGGATGCAATTGGATAAAGAGAACTTGTGGGCTTACTGTTGTTGTCGGCGGTGTAGGAGCTGGCGATGGCGCCGGTGTTGGGTTTCTTAGAAGGCGACGCCGAGTCCTTGGACGCCGCCATGGTGCTGCTGGCCGCCGGCTTCCTCCGGCGACGGTTGTGCTCTGCGAGCCGCCTCCGGCAGCTCCTCTTGGCCTCGTCGAACTCCGTGAGCACGTGGAACCTAAACATGATCCAAAGTACAAGAACAGCTTAGGCTAAGCTAAACATAAAATTCAAGTTGTACGTACCTAAAAGAACTTAAAATTTTGGCTAGCTCAACAGGTGATGCATGCATGTGAACCCATATGAAAAAGTCTAGTCGCCACTGGCACCGCCACACAACACTGGTCAATGCGAGAAAAGCAGGGATATGCCCAGAGCAAAAGCCTGCCAAGGATCAGCCACTCGTCGCAGCACGCAGCAGTCTGGACTCTGCAGCTAGCCCAGAGAAAGCGGATCACCTTTTCTTTTCCTGATCCTGTCTCCATCGATCCCCAGGACCGGAGAACGCCATTGAAAAGCTCATGTTTGTCCTATACATGCAAGGACTGGTCGTCTCTGAGACTGAGACCTCATGGCCGCTGCAACGGACAAGCGAGATGAACCAAAAACATAGTGAAGACTGGAAAGGCAAACAGTTCCCACTAGCCAAGCTGCAACCTAGCTAAGCTATACGGACTACGGAGTATACTTGTGCAAGAACATCAGTTCACAAGTTTATATATATATATATATATAGAGAGAGAGAGAGAGAGAGAGAGAGAGAGTTGATGGAGGGTGGAGTGGGGTATGGGGTCTGACTCTGCTGACCTGCTGCATTGCTGGCAGAAGCGCTGCTGCTTGCCGGCGGTGGAGACAAGCGCCGCCTTGGCGTGGTACTCGCACACCTTGTGGCGCCGGTGGTAGTGCTTGGCGCCGGAGAGGTCGGCCTTGCAGTCCTCCACCTGGCACCGAGGCGCCTGGTGGTGGGCGCGCCCGAATCCCAGCCCGAACACGCCGCCGAGACGGGACCGCATCAGCATCCGGTCCACGGCCATCATGTCGCCGGGGGAGAAATAGGTCCGGCGCCCGAGGTTCAGCCCGATCCTCCCCGCGTCCCCGGCGCCGCCCTCGCGCTTCACCATCCCCATCGCCGAGTACACGTCGCCGTGGCTGTGCATCCCGTGGGGCATGGGCGGCATCTGCAGCTGCATCCCGGGCATGGGCAGCGGCGCCATGGGGACGAGCCCGCCGGCGCCGTTGCCGTTCGGTGGCAGCGCCAGCATCTGGTGGTGCGGCGCGTCCTGGAACTGACCGAATGCGGCGGCGGCCGCCGCGAAGTCGAAGTTGTCGTGCATCATCGCGCCCTGGTTGCGCTGGCCTCCTCCTCCGCCGCCGGCGTGCTCGAAGCCGACGTAGGGCGGCTGCTGCATTGCGAGCGTGAGGTCTCCGCGCGCCGCCGCGTTCATCCTGCCGCCGCTCATCATGGCCCGACAAGGGGAGGGCGGGAGGCCGGGGGAGCTAGCAGCTGGGAGGCGTGTGGTTGGCTAAGCTCGCTCGATAGCTGTATGAATCGAGGTTGTGCTGTGCTGTGCTGTGTAAGGTGGTGAAGGGCGGAGAGGTGGTTAAAAAGGAAGACAGGGAAGGAGGGAGCGAGAGTGATGAGTGTGTGCGTGTTCGTTGGCAATAACTCTTGGCGCGTAGCTTGTCCGGGAGTGGCATATGGAAAAAGTCCAAAACAAATCTTAAATTTGTATACAAAAGCTAAGTCGAACCTAAACTTTTAATCCTGCAAATTAGCACACCGAACTTTTCGTTCCCAGTCAATTTTAAACCTTGAAGGCGTTTAGGCTTTTTTTTTTAGAACTGAAGGCGTTTAGCTGGTATTTGCTTTTTTTCTTGAGACAAGTTTAGCTGGTATTTGCTGACGTGGCAAGGGTTGTTGACTGGGCTGGCTGGACATTAGAACAAATCAGGCCGGCCTATTAACGTGGTCTCTCGCGCGCTCGATATGCTCGGTTTTTTTGTTTGTTTTATATTTTCTTAATGATAATAAATTCGTTTACATTTTCTTAATGAAAATAAATATTTTTAAAAAATATACACGAACCCACTTTTCATATATTAGGAGCGACAAAAATAGAAGCAACAGTGAGCTTGTGAGAGATCTCGAACTAGCTAGGGAACTGGAACTCGCGGCAGCCGGACATAACCAATCGCCATGACAGCTGCTAGTCGTTATAAATTGCGCGTTACATATAAGAAAAGATAGGAACAAGTTCATATATGAACACATTTTGGAAAGCCTTCAAAACATTTATTAAAAAAATCTAAATAATTTTAAAATAACGAATATTTTTAACGCAAATAATGTAAAAAATGCCAAAAACATTTTTTTCGAAAATGTGACAGGTTAACAATTTTCCAAATATACATTTTACATTTTGCAAAACTATACGAACACTTTTTACATTGCTAAGAAAATTAAAATTTGTTCAGGTTTCAATGTTTGTTGCATTTTTGCAAAAAATGTTTATGTTCCAAGTAGTGTTTGCTTTTTCAAAATTAATTGTGTCTTGAAAATAATCATTCATTTTTAAAAAAGTATTCAGAATTTTCAGAAAGTGTTCGCACTTTAAAAAATGCAGATATTTCAAATGTCGTTCGGGCCTGCACGTTTCCAATATACGTTTGTCCCTGACAAATATTTTCAAATTTGGACACGGATGGACTAGTGGCTAATAGCATCTCAAAAGGCACACAAAAACTGTTTCAGGCGCTAAAATTCGGGTTTCTGGGCGCCGGACAGCTCCAACATAAGCGATAAAATACTGCACGCACGAAAAAATTTGGGCACGCGCTAAAAAGTGCTATCAGAAGCTACAAATTTTGGGCGCCGGATTGCGTGCACTTCACAATTTGCACTGCGTGTTTTTTGGACGCACGTTTTTAGACATCTGCTAAACCAATGTTGGGTCCGGCGCGCTAAAAGTGCTACAGTGGCGCGCTAAAACTATTTTAGCACGTGAAACTTTTGTGCACTTGTTGGAGATGCTCTAAGCGAATGGACTTCGAAACTCGTGGGGCTAGTTTGATTACTCGAGAGTTAATTTTTTTTTTGGGTACTTTTACTTCCGTGCTACAAAAAAAAAAGAAAATTCTGTTTGTGTCTTTTGGGCCGGCCCAGTCGCGAGCACATTCAACTATCATGGGATTCCACCTGCCAGGTCCACAATCCCTGTTTGGGAACGCGCTCAAGGTTCAAAATAAACCAGGATTAAAGAGCTTGGTGTGCTGATTCTTGGAATTAACAGTTCAGGGTTCGAATTAGCTTTCGTTTACAAGTTTAAGATTTATTTTGAACTTTTTGCGTGACATGTAGTATGTGTCAGCTGCCTCACTAGACGAAGATGGCCGGGCCGTCTCGTTGCTGTTCCGGTGCAACAAGTCGCTGTGGTTTTTCGAGGAGGAAGCATATACCACCCATAGAGAAGACATGCATGGACACTTGCGTGGGCCATTACTTATTTCTTACTGTTTTTCTTGTGGTTGCAAAATCAAAATGTGATGCGAGAGCAACTAGTTAACGAGCGCTCCTTCGGGAGCCTCGCAACGATCAGCGCCATTTGGCGCGCTCTCAGCTGTTTGTCACGTGTCGCGCTCTGGGCGCTCCCTTCGGATTTTTTTTTCGCATGCATTTTCGGCTTTTGAAATAGTTGTTTTCGACGCTTTGGTTTTTCATCGGTCTTTCTTAGCTTTTCGACAAAAAAATTGAAATTTTTTTGTGTGAAAAGACGCCTTTCGCGGGAGTCATGATTTTGCTTCCGGTAGAGGCACGGGTGTGCTTTCGCGAGAGTCACGGCCGTGCCTCTCGAAAACGAAAAAACGCGTTTTTTGTTTTTTTTTTCTTTCGCGAGAGTCACAGTTTTGCTTCTGTGAGAGGCACGGGTGTGTTTTCGCGAGAGTCACGGCCGTGCCTCTCGGAAACGAAAAAAACATGTTTTCTATTTTTTTCTTTCATGATAGTCACGGTTTTGCTTCCGCGAGAGGCACGTGTGTGCTTTTGCGAGAGTCACGGCCGTGCCTCTTGGAAACGAAAAAAAACGCGTTTTCTGTTTTTTCTTTCTTTCGCGAGAGTCACGGCCGTGCCTCCTCGAAAACGAAAAAAACGCGTTTTTTTCCGCGAGAGGCACGGTTGTGATTTCGTGTGAGAGGCACGAGCGGGCCTCTTTCAGAAAGGAAAAAAAACTCGTGCTCCTGGTTCGGCTTTTTCGTCTGATTTTTTCATGAAAAAAAGTTCGTCAAAACCTGTCAACATAGGATCTAGTTTTGAAGATCTCAACACGAGGAATCCAACGGTGAAAGCGGTTCGAGATTTGGACGCACTGTTTGAGAGATAAAACATTTGAATAAACGGATCTATGAAAAAAAGGAAAACCCCAGGTTGCGACAAGTGGCGCACACCAGGGGAGTTGGAGTGATCTTTGCAACGAGTACTCGTCAACTAGTAATTTCGATGTGATGCTGATTCGAATATGTGCTCACTTGATCTTTTTTTTTGGGGGGGGGGGGGGGATGTTCCATCAACCTTTTGTGTTCTTTAGGGTAACTACAACATGGATCACTAACTCGACTGCGGTCCGGACACTTTTAGTCATCCCGCGGTCATTAAACTTGTCTAGACCGATCCAAATGTATGAATTCATGCAAACTGACATCAAACTAGGGGCAGGTTCTGGGCCAGATGTCCTCACGTCGAATTCCAGCACCCTGGACCCACCCAAAAAACCCTTCTCCGCATCTCGAGAATCCTCCGCGCATTCAGAGCGGACATGATTGGCCGGCTACTCGTATTCATACAAGCTGACTAGCCGTCCGCCTAAGTGACATTCACACCAGCATAGAGCCCGGAATGCTTACTCTCGTGCTCCACATTTAGCTAACTACTCTGCCTTCCTCGGCTATTTAAGCCGTCCGACCATGGCCGAGTAATCTACCCCTCCGCTATCTGTTCTGCAGTTCGAGTCACCGTTGAACCACCCCTTCTCACCCCGTCCGAGCCCCTTTGCATAATCGTTCGTCATCTGCTGACACAATGGCGGGCACCCCTCATGGGTGGTGGAGGCAGCTCTCACCCTGGTGCCGCGCAAAAATCATAGCGGAGGTCCACGCCGCAGAGGCCCGGCATCGGGTCCGCATTTAGTTGGGCCAACTCTGAGCTCTCTGGATTCGAAACCGAGCTCGGAGGAGGAGGAGATGGAGCAGGAGGCAGAGGAGGAGCAGGTGTCGGTGGAGGAGCCAGCAGTGTCTACATTCAAACTTCTGCAAGCGGAGCAGCACTACAACCTCCAACTCCTGAGGAGCAATGGCTGATAGAAGACTAACTGGGCGCGGAACGCGCGAATAAAGCTGTCGCGTCCATGGTTGCGGCGGACCCGGCGATCATTGATGTCCACCGGGCCATGCTCGTCACCATGCACAACACCCGCACCATCCACCACGACCGTTGGTAGCTCCGCATGAACAAGGTGGGCGCAACCGGCTCTTCGAGGGGGCCGAAGCTGATGACGATGACGCGCGTGGCCAGCAAAACAATGTTGCCAAAGAGGCGTCCGTCGTCAGCTCCTCCTCGTTTGCGCCGGCCGCCAATGACGACAAGGCCAGACTGCCCTGCGCGGAGCTCGTCAACCTCATCTCCGATGGGGAGAAGTATAATATGATTTTTAGTTGTTTTTTAGGTCCTTTTGCTATGTCCGTTTTTATTTGATGACGCCCATTGTCTGCGGACACGTCCATGCACATTTTGTGCCTTTCATTTGGTGATCCCGCTGGAGTTGTCCTTGCTCTCAGCATTTTTCTCCTCAAAACGTATGCTCGATCCCATTGACCATGTGTGTGTGCATATGTACTATCGAAATCGATACAGATAGGCAGAAAGAGCAAGGGAAGGGAGGAGATAACTAAACAAAGACTACCACCGCTGCTACTTGTGATACTATGATCTTTGTCTGTTTGTTTCCTGTGCACAAACGACACCTACCAAGCAGCTAGGGAGCAGTTGGTGCTTTCTTGAGGGCCACTTGGCTGTTGTCTAGTGTAGGTCAAAGCTATAGGGTTGGTTTCTTACTTTCCCACAAGGGCCCGGCTTTCCTTCGTTAACACACCAGCAGAGCCAACAGTCAATGCAAAATAGTTGTGTGAGCTAACCATTGTGGAAACATGAGCTGTTTTCTTTGAGCAAGTAAAATGAGATGTTTAAGTTACCTCCTAGACGATGAAGCTTATAGTTAACATAATACAAGTTCGTAGCATGTGGAATAATTGGGTCATGGATGGAAATTCTTCGATGGCATGCTTGTCAATAAAATAGCAAAATCATGGGATGGCTTAAAAAAAGGTTTACCGAACTAACAAGTGGGAGTTGGCAATTGCATAAGCTTGTTTAATAAGCACAAATCAAACTGTAATGGAATCGCTGATTATTCTGCTAAAAATATGTTTATATACTTTTAGGCAATGTTTGAAGAAAGAAATGGATTGTACTGTAGGTGTATTCATGCATACATAATGTTGTGTACATATAAAGCAATTATGTATCGCGATAGCACGGTCAGGCTCATAGCACTAGTTCTTTGCATAGTTCATGTAGTTGGCAACAATGTTGAATTTTTCGTTGACAATACAAGTTTTAGCACATATCCATAACAACAAACATGCACATCACCTCATATAATTGCAATTGATGCTCATACTTTAATAATAGTCAATGAATGGCAATTAATGAGTCCATGAAGAAAAAACACCTACTGAATGACAATTAATGAGTCCATGAAATATCAGCAATTTTTTAAATGTTGATACATGTTTGCATATTGCAGTGGAATGTGATGTTGTGTCTAAATGCTTATTTCTATAGGATATACTTGTGAATGTTGTGATCTGAGTTCAACTTTGTGAATAAGGTGATATTGGTCCATTTTTATGCTTCAACATATATTGCTATATGGGCTTTCCTGAGGTCAACATGTATCATTTACGTTACTATTGAAAGAATCCATCGTAGTGAGCCACACAATGGCGTCAAAATTGAGAATTATTTTCAGTGAAAAGTAGCATAGAACAAGAACAGAGGCACATTGCTCGTTGGTACAGTGACACTGAGAATATAAGTTTGTAGTAACTAAAAACGCTAACCCTCGCAGTTAATAGCAAGGGTATAAGAACATCTCCAAGGGACTTCCCATATAGCCGCCCCTTTTGTCCGAAAAAGCTGCACCTTCCCGAACGGACCCCCCCCCCTAGGGTGGGTATGGGGCTGTTCAAAGACGTCTGGACATGTCCACCATGTTGGCCTGCACTGGTCTGGCCCCGTACCCCACAAAATCCTCATTCGCCCGATCTGCCCAAAACCCTAACCCTAGCTCTCATTGTCACTCCCCTCCCATCTCATCTCTACCCCTCTCCTCTCCTATCCTTACCATGTCCAGTTCCGAAACACGATCAGACCCCGACGGGGTGAACTAGGAGCTCGTCGAGAGTAGCAGCTCGTGCCCTACTGGTACTGGGCGGAGACCTGTGGCCGGATGCCATCCCCACCAGCCCGGCGTTGATCCAACAGCCAGGCGGCATCCCGGTCACCCTGGCACGGGTCAAGTATTCTTAGGTTCAATGTCGTACCATGTCGTGTCCTATGATTTAATTTGTCGTAAGTTGAACTATCAAATGCCGTATGTTGAACTATTGAATGTCGAATGTATCCTATGGAACGATCTATGTCACATAGGTTGCATGGATCTAGAGAGGAGAAATGCAGCACGGATGCCAGGGCGGACAAATGAGACTCGATCCCGGCTGTCCGCGGACATAAGGGGGGCTCAAATTTGTCCATGCATTGACCTTGGAAAATGCATGCTCTAAGCTCGCAGGCATGTTTTCCCACCAAACTAAATGCACACAGCTCATTGATCTGGTGCAGATAAAGATTTGCTCAGCTCATTTGCATCCTAGCCCCTCCCACATCCATCGTAATCCATACACGTGGTGCAGCTGTGCCGCCCGTAATCAGTATCCGTAGACGAATTGGTGAGCATGCAACAGTACAAGTACTACCCTGACCCCTGCCATGCCTTGTGTACATGAAAACACAACCTGTAGGTGTTTACAGAACACTTACACGATCGCCTTAACCGTTATTTCCCTTTTCAGAGAACTGACAAGTTTCTGGACCAGAACGATACACTCCCCTGCCATCTTTTATCGTATCGTGTACAGTGCCTTCTGCCTGCTGCATGTATCTAGGCTTCTCACTCTTTGGTGCCCATGATGGCACGGAGTGATAAATACTTATCAGGGGTGGCGCCGCAAGAAAAGTTGCATAGCGTGGTCCGGCCCTACGTGCACACCGTCGCATTTCCCGTATAAGTGTGTGGTACACAGTAAACTAGATCATAAAGGCGCGCGTTGCCGCGCTCGACCATCTTGATGAAATTGGGACAAAACGTTGACATAAGAACCTGAAGAGTATAAGCATGTGAGATTCAGATTACAATGCCTCGATTTAGTCTTGTTCAAAGTTCTAGATTTTTCTTAAAAAAATAGCTTTTATGATTCACATGCATTAGCAGACAGCACAAACATATTCAGAAAAATATAGAAGGGATAACTTGAGATTCGAACTCAAGGTTGACACCACAAATCATAAGCTTTAAGAAGCACATATGGCTCGTGATAGAAGCGTTGTGTAGAGTTAATCTAATCCATGGAGAATAAATAAAATATGATATTTGGGTCTCTGATTTAGTATGAGAATGAATTGTCAGAACTAAATACGTCCCACGTGGAAAGATTCACAAATGCAAATTTCATGATATACCTGGGTAGGACATTCAATTAGCTCATCTATTAGTATGAGAATGAATTGTCAGAACTATGTTAGTGGCCTAGTCTATATTGTATCGGCCTTCTCCCCCTTTTCCTCCCCTTTCCATACTTTTCTTCTCTTCTTTTAACCTACAGGCTGCTCATGGCCACCATGGTGCGTAATATGAGCTTCATGTAATTGACCTATATTCTTCGGGCTACGGCCTGTTTTGAAATATATAAGGTAGAGCATGATCTACCTTTTCATTTCAAAAAAATATTGTCAGAACTAAATATGTCCCACGTGGAAAGGCGAACAAATGCAAATTTCATGATATACTTGCTAGGACGTTCAATTAGCTCATCCATCTTCCTAACAGGTAAATAATTGTCCTATTATCTGCATGTTTTGGCAACGAAAAAATATTAATGTTAGCATATGTATAACATAGCGACATGTGAAGTACCTGGTAGAAATTCTAGAAAGTTTTCTTCTGCAATGTTGGATTTCAGTAGTGCATGCACCTGCACAAGCATAAACAACAGAGAATACGGGCTGTGTCAGATAATGGGAAGAGCGGCGGAGAGCGGACGGATCTGATAAAGAAGCAGCGCACAAGTGGAGGAGGCGGCTGCAGCTGTGCTAGCAGGCCGGAGGAGAGCAGTGGCTGAGCAGAAGAGAGAACGGGGCGACAGGGGATGGCATCGCTAACGCGCAGAAGCAAGCCAGCACGCTGCCGCCGTCGCTATGCAAGATGGGCACGGGAGGGGAAGAGGAGCTGAGAGAGAGAACCAAAGCGAATGCGGAAGGAGGAGCAACCGTAATGCGCGAGTCTTGAGTTCCCCTAGCACCAGAACGATCGCAACCGTCTATTGGGGATCGAAGGTTAGCCTCCATGAGTGAACGAGAGAGCGCGCCCAAATAGCTCTTCAGAGCAGCGGCCCATTGACGTTTGGGCCTGCTGTGACGCTCCTAGTTGGGAGCATAGAAAAGGCCGTGTGGAGGCGGTTGGACGACGAGACGATCCAGAGCGTCGAGTGAGTTGATCGCACGGTGCACGGTAGCAAATCGCTGTAGATGCTCCTAGGTCGCCCCATCTTACTGTTTAGTAATTATACTCCCTCTTCCTAAATATAAGATCTTTTAGAGATTTCAATATGCACCACATAGGGAGCAAAATGAATAAATCTAGACTCTAAAATGTGTCTATATGCATCCGTATATAGTCGTATTGAATTTCTAAAAGGATTTATATTTATAAAGCGAGGGCACATTTGCACTTACTGAACATAAGTACGTAGTTACCACGCGACCAGGTAAATGCACGTATATATACATGGCAAGCTGCACACCTGAAGCAGATGTTTTTTTATGCACGCCTTCGTACCCACTTATATGTTTTACCTGAACTCTTTATTACATGGAAAACAAGGCCACACACGCAGATCACGTACACCGCACGAACACCCCACGCACAAACACATTACACATATACATGTGTCCTTTAATCACGTTTGGATCACAGGGATCAAGAATAATTATGCTGATTCACACTCAATTTTTAGGGTTTTGCTAAGTCTCAACAAATGAGTTTTCCTTGGTCTCAGTTGATTGAGATCTCTTGATCATTTGTTTAGTTGCTTATTGTACAGTGCCACACAATCGGTTACCGTCTCTCTAATTGCTGTGCTCCCTTAGGGCACGGTTGATTGAGATTTCTGACGTCTTCGTCTATTAAAAAAACAACTTCAATTTCGTGAAAACCGCAAATTACACAGAAACAACCGCAAGTCAAAGGACATTTCAGTCGATTGAAACTTAGCAAAACCAAAATTTATATTGTGTGTGTTTAAGGAGAGGCTCTTTGGATCCCATGATTATAGAAGCACATGATCAAATAGGAAACACACACCACATCCTATAAGAGGAAAAACATATAAATATTCATGAAGTCCCCTTTGGATGCCGCACAAGAAAATATATACTCCCTATGTTTCTAAATATAATACTTTTAGAGATTTTACTATGGACTACATACGGATTTAGGAACAAAAGGAGTATATGTTTTTCACCGTCCCATAATAATTTACCGTCCCATAATATAAGAACATTTTTAACTATAGTACATGCTACGCTAATTACTAGAGATTTCTAAATATAATACTTTTAAAGATTTCACTATGTTAAAAATATTCTTATATTATGGGACGGTGGGAGTACTATAGTAATTGGCGTAGCATGTATGCGTGATGTTCGTCGCATCCCTTAAAACAAATTAACATGACATCTCGGAGCTTAGAAACACACAGACTAGAATATTATATGGCAGAACCACATCGAGCAGCTGCTCTACATACGTGTACGGACATGCGTAGTAGTACTACGTGCTTGCGTGTGGTTACCACGTACACGCGCCAAAGGAATGATCGCGCACGTACGACGTACGCATGCACGTGGTGTAGGCGACATTGCTCGATGATTAATTGTCTATTCATGTCGTCGGCCACCAATGGATCTTTCGTGCAAACGTACACCCAAATGTATCCATCGATGTTTGGTATTTAAGCTTGCGTTGCATGCATGAATGGCTGCCTAGCTAGCTGCTCGTTGACTTGCATGTCATCGCGTGCGCATGTTCCATCGATCCCACTACTTTGTACACCATGTATGGCTTCCATGTACGCACGACGTACTCTCTCTCTCTCTCTCTCTCTCTCTCTCTCTCTCTCTCTCTCTCTCTCTCTCTCTCTCTCTATCTATCTATCTCTCTCTCTCTCTCTCACACACACACACACACACACAATTTTAAATTGGCCGGGCCTAACGACTATCTCTCCTGGTATTTGTATGCAAGAAACAAAGGAAAGAAAATAAGGACAAGGAGACAAAGCTGGATGGATCAACGGTAGATATCATTACGACATTATTAACTGGAACCACATGCTGACATGCCTGCATGCATGCATTAGTTACATTACCATTGAATTCCGTGGGGGCAGGATCCTCTTCACAGAGATTTCGCCTCAGAGGCAGTTAAGTCGGGGCTAGGCTAGGTGGCGGCGGCCGGAGTAGCGCGTCCTTTGCCCTAGCACAAGCAAGTCCACTGTTCACAGATCCATGCATACATATCGTTAGATACGCCAGTGCATATCAACCGATGGTTCCATCATATGAACTTCATTGACCATCAATACTGGAGTAACTTTTGTAGCCATAGGGTAGCTAGAGGTTGCTAGGGGTCATACGTCGATCTACAGTATGCGACATACGCATAGATCCTATATTTACGCGAGTATATACTTGTCGACGGTACGTACGTAGGTGCATTATATATTGATCGATCGGTCGAGCTAGCTAGCTAGCCCAAGACACGCACCCCCATGATCGCATCACGTGCACGCATGGTGTACGCACGCACACACGTAGCCGGCCGTGGCCTTAACGCGGGAAACCGATCGAAATGCACTTACTTACGCGTACGTGTACGTGCCAACTTGGTATCGGCGCAGGGGCCGGCCGGCACATGGGAACCGTTAGAACGTAGGTAGGTGCACGTAGCACGGATGGTTTAATACATTTGCATGATGCCATAATGGCAAGACATGTATATACACGATCCTGTGTACAGTACGTACTTGTCATTAAGTCTCCTCACTGCATCAGCAGGAGTTTCTCCATGCATGGCTCAATTTCTTTTTTACTGATGTATTTGCACAGTGTGTTCGGCGAACCGTACACGTGTTCGATCGATCGTACTTCGTCCACGGGGTAACGTTTTGTTACCCTGTGCATGGTCACATGGTCAGTACTCAGTGGTCAGCAGTGATATACTTCTAGCATAGCAGTAACAACTGTTTTGGGAACCTTTTAAAGTTGGAGTACGTATGTGTGTATCAGTGCATGCACCTATCCACGCACAACCACACGGCCTTCATCTCATACGTACTCTGGAGTATGGAGTGAACTCTCTGAAACCATTTGGAGCCAGCCAGTGCTCAGCAGGTGGTAGGTCCAACGAACAATTACCTCACAGCTACTTCATTTTAACTGTGCATCGGGCCCTTTGTTTGAGACACACAAGAACAAGACGCAGGACCCAGTCTTATTAAACTGATTAAACAAATATATGTGGAGTAGTATACGTCTGCAGGCACGTACTACAAGGTGGCAAATGGCAATTACCCTGCGGCTGGCAGGCTAGGATACAAATTTCTCGCGCGGATTTCCCCTGGGGCTAATGATATGTACGTGTATTGTATATTGATTGATAGATTGAATATATTCCCCTGCGCGTAAATTGGCTCCAGGATGTACTAGTACGTACTGAGCCAGTGCAGCAGCAGCTATCTATATATCCGACAGGCATGCAGGATCGATGCATGCAGCAAATATATCAGGGCAGAAGATCTTCGCAGTGATCTCGTAGTAGTAGTAATTAGGATGTCTTCATGAGTATTAATTGCGCGGGGCTGCAAAAATATTTACTCACCGCAGTGGTTTCGGCCTTAATGGTGCATCAATCGACCTCTGCTCTTGTTTTATTGCATTCCTCATTGTTCTTGTCCTTGATCGATAAAGAAATACATGAGGCTGCTTGTAATGGATAGTATCATATCTTAGTATCATGTACATGATACTAAGATGTGATACTACCTTCGTAATGCACAGTATCATATATTAGTATCCTAGATAATTTTATTTATTGTCATGCATGACACGTAGTAGCATAGCATTTAATATGATACAGTATCATGATATGATACTCAACACTCTCTTTCTTCATTTAATTTTATGCCACCTGAGCAAAATAGTTTAGTTAGCATGCATGATACTAGATATGATACTACCATTACGACCAGCCTGACAAATTAATGGTAGTTTTTCTTTTATCACATCAGATCGACACCAAATTCGGTTGGAAAGAGCCTTAACAATAAGGCCAACAATCGGCTATTTGAACCTCCGACCTCCACGTTGCTGGTGCATCACAGCTACCAGTTGAGCTAACAACTGTTCAATAAAGAAAAATGGAACGTGCAAGGTTAAGAATTAAGGGGTATTTTGGTTAAAGGCCTTGACACAATGCCTGAAAACGGTGGGCAGTTTTGCCTGGGCAGGCAAGCTAGTGTATGTCGGATTGATTCCTGCCTGAGCTTACTACTTTGTCCACTAGTAGTTAAAAAATATTCACAGGGTTGGCCATGCTGCTCATCGCACATGATTGGACTCAACATGCTTTCTTTATTTTGTTTTTTTCACTAGCCCGAGCTAATCACACATTTAGAACTGCCAGACCAGCCAAACATTAACTTTTTCACACCCGCACAAAAAAACATTAACCTTTTCAGGACACCATCAAAACACCTTCCAGGAAGATTTTAGGGATGACCAGATCAGGTTTGCAATTCCCAGGAAACAAAGCAAAAAACACCCCAAATACAACGCAGACTCCAGACAGCTTTTGATTTTTTTACATTTCTTGAATATTGTGAATAAATTCTTAAAAGCAAGCAATGTTTGAAAATATGCAAAAAATCAAATCCTTCAAAAAATTGCGCCATGTTTAAAAATTTGAAACATTGTTCGGAATTCCGAATGCACACTTCTCTCAACCGGTGGTTTTTTAGTTCTCACCAAAAAAACAGGTGGTTTTTTAGACTATAGATAAATGACCCCAAATTCTTGCAATAGGATGGTACATACATATGAGGCACCCATGACTAGTTTGAACGACTTTCGACATCGATTGCACGTCGCGACAAGTCCGACCATTTATCGACGCCTTTTCACCGAGAAAACCCGCAAAAATGCAAAACTTGTCAAAAACTCAAACAACTTGGCATGATGCCTTAAATTACTCATAGAAATTGGTGAATTTTTTTTGAAGCCATCCGACAAATGTCGGAAAACAACGTGTTCTCAAATGGACCCAAACATTCTTTGTTGAACATGGTCCATTTTTGAACATCCTTGAAATGATCCCGACTTTTGTAAGCAGGTCAGCATGCCCATGATAGGCATCCATGCCTGGTTTGAACGACTTTCGACAACGTATGCAAGTTGCGACATGTCTGACCATGCTTGGTTGCAAGCAGGTGGGCATGCCTTTTTTAACCGAGAAAACTCTAGAAAATGCAAAACTTGTCGAGAAACAAAATAACTGGGCATGGTGCCTTTGACTGGTCATACAAGGCCATGAAAAAAATTGGGGTCATTTAAGGGATGTCAAGAAACAATTTTTTCCTAACGGACCCTTCTGGCCTACCCGGACACTCACTGTTGAACATGGTCTATTTGGACATCTTTCAAATAATCCCAACTTCAAGTAGGTCAGCATGCCCATGGTAGGCATACATGTCAGGTTTGAATGATTTCTGACACCGTATGCAAGATGCGACACGATCGGCCATTTATCAACCTTTTTGCACCGAGAAAACTCCAGAAAATGCAAAACTTGTCAAAAATCCAAACAACATGGCAGGGTGACTTGAATTGGTCAAACAAGGCCATGAAAAAAAATTAACTATAGTTAAGAGATGTCGAGAAAAGAGGTGCTCTCAAACGGACTCTTCTAGCCTACCTGCACACTCTTCATTGAACATGGTCTATTTGTTGGCATCTTTCAAATGATCCCAACTTTTGCAAGAAGGTGATCATGTTCATGGTAGGCATCCATCTCTGGTTTGAAGGATTTCCGACACCGTATGTAAGTTGCGACACATTCGACAATTTTATCGGCCTTGTTTTACTAGGAAAACTCCAGAAATGCATAATTTGTCGAAACCAAAACAACTTGGCATTGTGCCTTGAGTTTTTCATACAAGGCCATGGAGAAAAATTGAGGCCATTTCAAGGATCTTGAAAAAAAAGTGTGCTCTCAAACAGACCCTTTGTCTACCCGAACATGCTCCGTTGAACGTGGTGTTTTTGGATATCCTTGAAATGATCTCAACTTGTGTCACTAGGTGGGCATGCCCATGATAGGCATCAATGCAAGTTTGAACGACTTCTGACATTGTATGCAAGTTGCGACACGTCCAGCCATTTATCAGCCTTTTTTATCGACAAAACTAAAAAAAGCAATTTTTTCAAAAAACGTTCCCTTTTTAAAAAAATTCAATATAAATACAAAACATATAAAGATAAATTCATGTATAACAAAAAATTAAAAAGAAGGAGCATTTTTTGAAAGCACAATAAGAAATCAAAAAGGTAAACCGAAAAAATGAAAAGAAATAAAAAACAACTGAAAAAAGAAAAAGAAAAAGTGAGAAAACAACCGGTAGTTCATGTAGTCCGTGTTTTTAGTTAGAAGTTAAAGCTTATTAGTTCGTGTGGCTAGTGAAAAACGATTAATAGCAGGAGTTACGGTGTTTGATCTGTCACACTGCCATTCCTTTTCGGTTATTTTTTTTACATAAATTAAATTATTTTGGGGGATTTGAAATTTTTTATGGTTTTAAATTTTTTTCTGAAACGTAAAAAAAATTTTGCATGTTCAAAAAATGTTAGGTAATTTTAAAAATTGTTTGTGCTTTCGCAAAATTGTTCAAAATTTCAAAAAATGTTGCCACTATTAATTTTGTTCTCAAAATTCAAAGAATGTTTGCCTTTTTGAGAAAATGTCCATGATTTTTATAAATTGTTCCTATCAAAAAATGTTCACACTTTAAGAAAAAAGAATTTCAAAACTTGTTCGAGTTGTTCAAATGTCAGACCTTCAAACATTTCTAGATTTTTAAAGATTCCTTCACTTTTCAGAAAATTCATTTTTTTTTTGGATTCTGCGATGTATTTAGTTCTTAAACGTTTTGCGGTTCACTTGTTCAGCAACAGTTGTCAGCTCTAGTGGTTAGTTGAGTTGCTCCATTTGTTGGAGGTTGGGAGCTCGAACCATATGGTTTGGCCGATTCGGCTGCCTCCAAAGGCTATGACAGCACATTCAAGTGTAGCATAAATTTGGTTAATTCGGGAGTACATTTATACTGTATCATGCAAACGTGTGGCGCATATATGCATGCTCAGCCAAAATACTCCATGGTGCATGGAGGGCAAGGGATGGACCAAAATTGCAACATGCTTGGCATCAATTTCTGTTATCCATATTTTATGGCACTGCCTAAACGCCAGGCCGACTGATTTTCCCCAGTTTTAGTTGATTTGGCAACAAACAGTTAGATAATCTTCTTTTTCCATTTTATCCCGGCAACGCACCTTGATCCAACCCTCTCCTCCGTTCACGGCCTTCGGCGCTGTCATGTCCGAACCCTCACCGGTAACGGCACTAGACTCCATGACGTCCCTTCTCCAGCTTGGGCTTCGTCCAATCCGACCAGCGGCTGACATGGAAAAAGGCCAGTCCACCCAAACCTGTCAAGCCTTTGACTGGCCACCCACGATGTTGTAGCCCACCACATCGTTGCCGGCTCTGGCTCGTTCCTAACGAGGCCTTGCCGGGATGCCATGGGCGGTGGCGTGGCTCCCGACTCGGACACGAGGGGCTGCTTCTCCGTCCCACAAGAATAAACTGACACGAGTTGGCATTTCAGGCAATTGAGGAGTGATATGTTATATATGTATGCATAAGAATAAAATACCTACGATTTGAGTGTGTCAAAATCTTATTTGACAACCCTGCAAAAAAAAATATCTTATTTGACAACATTATTACGAATGTATATAAATACATGGTCTAGCGTGCAAGATGTCGCGTTCAAGTGAGATCAAACGGCTGCTAGGGCTGCCCCAAAGGGCAACTTACGTACCATCACACATGATTTCAACAAAACCGTTAACACGATTGAAAAAACAAAAAAGACACGATTGGACCTTTGGATCGAGGGGATTGATCGACGTGACGTCGCGATCGCGCGTTCGGATTGACTGACTGACTCATTATCTGTGGCCTGGTTTAACTCGGTCGACTGAACAGTTCGCGGCTTCAATTCCTCTGTCGGCCTGCCGCGCCCGGGGTCTTCCCATCAATTGCCACCCACGCGCGCGCCATCGCCGATCGTACGTGCATGTTTTTGGCTTGTCTCTGGCGCGGTTCGACGCCCGGCGTTTATTTGCTAGATCGAGCGGCTCTACGCGCGCGCCCCCGGCTGGCCGGCGGCGTCGACCCGGAAATGGCGAGCCGTGAACAGTGGGAGTACGTAGTGCATGGTCTTGGCGATACGGCAGTGATTGCAGTGATCGATGTATGTCCCTCTCGCAAGTCGCAACTCGCAACTCGGATGCACGTATAGTGTTGTTTTCCAACACCAACAGTGCTTGCTTGCTTGCTATCCAAGCCACAGCTGCGGCCCGTGCATGCATGCACGTACGTACGTAGGTGACAGGCCGGGCCGCGTCACTGTTGCGTAGCCGCGCACGCGTTTAGCGAGTCAACCGTACGGTACGTACGTGCTGGCCGGCGACGCCGCAGTCCGCGGGCGCAACGCCGGGCAGCCAGCCGGCCGGTCTGCTACTCATCGCACGCCCGTACATACATTCATTCCTCCGTGGCGCAATTCTTTTAGGCGTGTTATATGGTGCATTACTTTTTTTGAACACATTACAACCGCAAATGCCACATGGAGTCCTTTCTATGAACACGTGCACACACACACGCTATTTTTATGAGCACATTCGAGATACTGAGCTGACACAATATTTTAAAATTGATGAAGCTGTCACAGACATTTTCGTAATCGACCAAAACATCTCCTCCCAACATGGGATGTGACTGGGTGCATGCACTTGTTTAACTCCCTACTTAATTAGCTGAGTTTAACTCCCAAGATATGAGTTCTCCCGCCCAGGTCTTTCCTTGATACGCTTGCGACCCACTGGGCCTGGAATGTATTTGCTTTGTTTTTTTTACCAGGACTTGCTGGGCGTAGAGTGTATTTGCTTTGTTTATTTTATATGGTGAGTACCCTTTTTTCGCATAATATGTGGTGAGTACCTGGGGCCGGCTTGGCCCGCATGGACGCATTAGGAAAACAATCTGATTTCTCTGTAAAAATGGAAAGCCCAATCAAGCCATGACGGCATTTCCTAAAAAAAAGAGGTTAAAAAAACTTTAAAAAGTAGTTCTATATCTACTCTTTTCGCAAAAAGAAAAGTTCTGCATCTACTCAGCGGATACTGATAGCCATGCAGAAGACTTCGCTACCTCTTCGCATTTGCTCAAATCTCGATGTTCAGATCAGACATTTCTTAGCATCCACTTGGAAACAGCTATATTTCTCAGTCCTTGAGAAATACTACCGCCAAAAGCAGCCGGGCCGGTAGTAGCTAAGGGCTCGTACCGAGCCCCCTCATAAAAAGTCATGTTGATAACAGCCATGTGCGTTCGTCTCGTCCTTTGGAAACGGGAACACCGCAGCGGCGTGCACGCCGGCCAGCATGGCGTGATTGCCGCCCGCTTATTATGTCCTCGACCGCACCAGCCTCACAGGAGGAGAAACATATCAGAGAGCGAGGGGAGGGGCCGGCCGGCCAACGGCCCTCCCATGCGTCTGATCGGTGCTGACTTCAGCGTTGCCACCGGCAGGAGCGGCACGGGCCGGGCATGCCATGCATGCTTGCCACTCCATACCGTGTCACGTTCGAGCACCAGCCGCAGCACTGCCAGCACGTGCACTTACATCCGCGCAGGCGTACTCAGCCGCCGTGCGCCGTTCACGTCTCTTCCTTCGTCCCCTTCGAGACGGGAACACCACAGCGGCATGCGCGGCGGCGGCCATGGCGGGATTGCCGGCCACGTACGTCCTGGACCGTAGCGCCACCGGCCTCATAGTCACAGGGAAGGGGCCGGCCACCACGGCCCTGCCATGCATCTGAGCGGCGTTGACTTCAGCATTACTACCGCCAAAAGCAGCCGGGCGGGGCATGCAAGCATGCCGCCCGCTGGCCAAGTTTTTGGCTGCTGAATCCTATAATGTTTTTTTTGCAGGCAATTTAAAGAGCTTTATTAAAAGAAAGCACTCCTAGGACAATCAGCCAACATGCTGGTCATTAGAAAGCTTGGAGTATTTTCAAGCCAGCATTCGGTCACATTTAAAGTGCAAGCACGTTTAGCACAAAGATGAGCCAAAATATTTGCTGACATGATTACATGATGAATATCAAACAGGATAAAATCCCTAGCTAGCTCTCCAATTTCATTTAAAATAGGAGCCACAATCGAACGAGAATTGTGACGAGTGTTCCAGAGTGAAACAAACTCCAGACAACCGGTCTTCATTATCACATGCGTAAAACCTCTCAGCTTGGCGAATTTGGCACCATCTTGGATAGAAGAAGCTTCCATAACGAACGGGTCGGAGATGTCTGGGTAGGGTTTGCACCACGCCGCGAATAGGGCAGTGTCCGAACGAGCAATACCACCACCTCCTCCTCGGTCGTCGGCAAAATTCAGCGCACCATCTGTAGATATCTTGATTACGCCTTGTTCCGGAGGCCTCCAGCCATGCCCCGGAAGCATCAACGGCGTAGTTCTGGGCAACTCAAGAATCGCCATGGCTTGTTTGGTCCTTCTTGCTGCATTCACAGGATCCAGAGCGTCTTCACCGTGCTTCACTCGGTTCCGCGAGTGCCAAACACTCCACATTACCGTATAATAATAATGATGGCTCTATCTCTGTTAGTGAATCGTTGATCACATAAGATATCCCTGGCCCAAGTGGCAGGGTGTAGTCGCGGGAGACTGATCCCAAACCACGCCTTAGCTTCGTCCCAAAATCTGGATGCATGTGAGCAGTGAATCAATGCATATTTTAGGTCTTCTCCCATCGCAAGACAGATTTTACATCTGTCAGTTTCTGCTATGTGTCGTCTCTTCAGGGTGCATTCGCCGGGAAGAATTCCATGAAGGACCCTCCACCAGAATACACACACTTTGGGAACAACGTTGAGCTTCCATAAGGCATTCCACATCTGTTTATCATCCTCTGAGGTGCCGGTAGCCGATCCTTCCTCGAGAGCTAAAGGCTCTTTCTGAGTCACAAGAATACGGTACGCCGATTTAATAGTGTAGTTGCCTGACTTCTCAAAAGCCCAAGCTAGAGAGTCCTCACCTCCATTCACACTGATAGGAATATTAAGGATCGCCTCCGCATCAGGTGCAATGAATGTGTCACGAACGAGTTGTTGCCTCCACATACCAAATCTGTATCTATCAAATCTGCAACTCTGTCTACATTGGTATTGGCTGGCTTCAACAAGGGCTTCATGGAAATAGTGCCTGGTATCCATTTGTCATTCTATGCAGAGACAGAGGTACCATCACCAATTCATTTTATTAAGACAACATCAAGAGCCTCTCTTCCCGCAATTATTGCACACCATGTTGCCGAAGCTGACCGGGGACATGTAGCATTGTGGGCCACCTGGCAGGCCCCGGATGCCGATTTTCTACTATATGATGTGTTTTGACCTGGAAAAAAAATCAGAAGGAAGCTTTCGAGACGAAGCCCCGTCGTCTCGAGGCGGAACTTGGTCAGAACCAATCTAGGGCTCCGGCAGAGCTGTTCTATCGGGGAATCTTCCTCCCTGGAGGGAGAAATCGAAGACATCGTCATCACCAATGATCCTCTCATCGAGAGGGGGTCAATCTCCATCAACATCTTCATCAGCACCATCTCCTCTCAAACCCTAGTTCATCTCTTGTATCCGATCTTTGTCTCAAAACCTCAGATTGGTACCTGTGGGTTGCTAGTAGTATTGATTACTCCTTGTAGTAGATGCTAGTTGGTTTATTTGGTGGAAGATCATATGTTCAGATCCTTAATGATAATTAACACTCCTCTGATTATGAACATGAACATGCTTTGTGAGTAGTTATGTTTGTTCCTGAGGACATGGGAGAAGTCTTGTTATAAGTAGTCATGTGAATTTGGTATTTGTTTGATATTTTAATGCGATGTATATTGTCTTTCCTCTAGTGGTGTCATGTGAACGTCGACTACATGACACTTCACCATTATTTGGGCCCAGGGGAAGGCATTGAGAAGTAATAAGTAGATGATGGGTTGCTAGAGTGATAGAAGCTTAAACCCTAGTTTATGCGTTGCTTGGTAAGGGGCTGATTTGGATCCATATGTTTCATGCTATGGTTAGATTTATATTAATTCTTCTTTCGTAGTTGCGGCTGCTTGCGAGAGGGATTAATCATAAGTGGGAGGCTTGTCTAAGGAAGGGCAGCACCCAAGCGCTGGTCCACCCACATATCAAATTATCAAAGTAACGAACACAAATCATATGAGCATGATAAAAACTAACTTGACAACAATTCCCATGTGTCCTCGGGTGCGCTTTGCTTTATATAAGAGTTCGTTCAGGCTTATCCTTTGCTACAAAAAGGATGGGCCACCTTGCTGCACCTTGTTTACTTTTGTTACTTGTTACTCGTTACGAATTATCTCCTCATACAACTATCTGTCACCGATAATTTCAGTGCTTGCAGAGAATACCTTACTGAAAACCACTTGTCATTTCCTTCCGCTCCTCGTTGGGTTCGACACTCTTACTTATCGAAAGGACTACGACAGATCCCCTATACTTGTGGGTCATCAGACGTATCAAGCACCCCCAAGTTTAATTCCTGCTCGTCCTCGAGTAGGTAAATGACAAAAACAGAATTTTTGATGTGGAATGCTACCTAACATATTTATCAATGTAATTTTCTCTATTGTGGCAAGAATATTCATATCCATAAGATTCAAAACAAAAGTTTAATATTGAAATAAAAACAATAATAGTTCAAGCATACTAATAAATCAATCATGTCTTCTCAAAATAACATGGCCAAAGAAAGTTATCCCTACAAAATCATATAGTCTGGCTATGCTCCATCTTCATGACACAAAATATTCAAATGATGCACAACCCCGATGACAAGCCAAGTAATTGTTTCATACTTTTGATGTTCTCAAACCCTTTAAACTTTCACGCAATACATGAGCATGGGCCATGGATATAACACTATAGGTGGAATAGAATATGGTGGTTGTGGAGAAGACAAAAAGAAGGAGATAGTCTCACATTAACTAGGCGTATCAACGGGCTAGATATCAATGTGAGTGAGTAGGGATTACCATGAAACAGAGGCACTAGAGCTATAAGTGTATGAAAGCTCAAAAATAAACTAAGTGGGTGTGCATCCAACTCGCTTGCTCATGAAGACCTAGGGCAATTTGAGGAAGCCCATCATTGGAATATGCAAGCCAAGTTCTATAACAAAAAATTCCCACTAGTATATGAAAGTGACAAAATAGGAGACTCTCTATCATGAAGATCATGGTGCTACTTTGAAGCACAAGTGTGGTAAAAGGATAGTAGCATTGCCCCTTCTCTCTTTTTCTCTCATTTTTTTATTTTAGGCTCTTTGGCCTCTTTTTTCTCTTTTTTTCGTCCGGTGTCTCATGCCGACTTATGGGGGAATCATAGTCTCCATCATCCTTTCCTCACATGGGACAATACTCTAATAATGATGATCATCATACTTTTATTTACTTTACAACTCAATAATTACAACTTGATACTAGAACAAATATATGACTCTATATGAATGCCTCCGGCGGGGTACCGGAGTGTGCAATGATCAAGAGTGACATGTATAAAATTATGAAAGGTGGCTTTACCACAAATACGATGTCAACTACATGATCAGGCAAAGCAATATGACAATGATGAAGCGTGTCATAATAAATAGAAAGGTGGAAAGTTGCATGGCAATATATCTCGGAATGGCTATGGAAATGTCATCATAGGTAGTTATGGTGGCTCTTTTGAGGAAGGTGTATGGTGGGTGTAAGGTACAGGCGAAAGTTGCGCGGTACTAGAGAGGCTATCAATGGTGGAAGGGTGAGAGTGCGTATAATCCATGGACTCAACATTAGCCATAAAGAACTCACATACTTATTGCAAAAGTCTATTAGCTGTCGAAACAAAGTACTACACGCATTCTCCTAGGGGATAGATCGGTAGGAAAAGACCATCGCTCGTCCCCGACCGCCACTCATAAGGAGTACAATCAATAAATAAATCATGCTCCGAATTCATCACATAACAGTTCACCATACGTGCATGCTACAGGAATCACAAACTTTAACACAATTATTTCTACAATCCACAATTACTCACTAGCATGACTCTAATATCACCATCCTCATGTATCAAAAACAATCATAAGGAATCAAACTTCTCATAGTATTCAATGCACTTTTTTCCTAACCATAGACATGAGTTGTCATTTGATTAACGGGATCACATCATTAGAGAATGATGTGATTGACTTGACCCATCCGTTATCTTAGCACGATGATCGTTTAGTTTGTTGCTATTGGTTTCTCCATAACTTATACATGTTCCTATGACTATGAGATCATGCAGCTCCCGAATACCAGAGGAACACTTTGTGTGCTACCAAATGTCACAACGTAACTGGGTAATTATAAAGGTGCTCTACAGGTGTCTCCGATGGTGTTTGTTGAGTTGGCATAGATCGAGATTAGGATTTGTCACTCCGATTGTCGGAGAGGTATCTCTGGGCCCTCTCGGTAATGCACATCACTATAAGCCTTGCAAGCAATGTGACTAATGAGTTAGTTGCGGGATGATGCATTACAAAACGAGTATAGAGACTTCCCGGTAATGAGATTGAACTAGGTATTGAGATACCGACGATCGAATCTCAGGCAAGTAACATGCCGATGACAAAGGGAACAACGTATCTTGTTAAGCGGTTTGACTGATAAAGATCTTCATAGAATATGTAGGAGCTAATATGAGCATCCAGGTTCCGCTATTGGTTATTGACCGGAGACATGTCTCGGTCATGTCTACATAGTTCTCGAACCCGTAGGGTCCGTGTCGTGGAATTGTCACGGCAGATGTTCTAGTTAAGGACTTAGTCGCGAGGCCAACACATCTATGTGGTAGCTTGAATGGGTTGAGCAGAATCGAGAGACGCAACACACAATACGAGGATTTAGACAGCTTCGGGCCCCGGGAAACATCATCCGGTAATAACCCTACATGCTGTTTGTGGCTAGGTCTCATTATGATTATGAGGAAGTCGCCGTAAGCCGGCTCTCCTCTTGGTGTCTAGCCCTAGATATTGTTTCTTGTTGCCTGTCCCTCTTGGGGAGCCCTGCCCCTCCTTATATAAGTTAGAGGGGCGGGTTACATGTGGAGTCCTAGTAGGACTAGGATTAGTCTATCTTCTCTTACAAGTTGATTACAAGTCCGGGTCTTGCTTCCTCGTAAAGGAGATATTCCTCACGCCTTTCCTCTTAAGCCGGCCTACCATAACGTAGCCGGCCTTCTGGGCCTTGAGCCTCTTGGGCCCCCGGGTCTTGTCGCTCCTTTGATCCGCTTGCCTGGTCACCCATAAATCGCCAGGCTCGGGCGGATCACGTAGTGAATCGTTCAGTCAAGGCGGGTCATTAGTGAGTCGCCAAGTCCGGCCGGGTTATACATCTGGCCGGGTCATACCGCGGGGTATATCCCCGACATTAGCCCCCAAGTTTAATTTGGATTTATCCATGTTAAACTGATCTGCAACATAAACACAAGAACAAATTGACAGGTTGCACTCTGGGTTAAATATTCTTGTAAGCCGGCACTTGATCATCCTTAAGTCCTTGTCATCTCCTCCTTCTGGAAAATCCGGGTCAATGGACCAACTTCGTAGTCAATTTGCTTGTAGAAGAAATATTGTAAATAAAGCATCCATTTGAGTCGGCCTTCAATGCCCTGACTTGACAAAAATATTGGTCTTCAAATATTCAACTTAATTCAGCCGACTTGAGATATAAAACTTGCTGGTTTATGATTACCAAAATTGCCGGGTTATAAATAGATGATGCCGAGTCATAATTGTCGCCGACGCCGGTTTATGATTTTTGCAGACACCGGGTCAATCTGATTTACTCAAACTGAAAATTTGAAGATATTTCTCCCTTATATCCATAATACCTATAGCCCCCAAGGGCCGGTTTAATCAGCATGAATAAGCCGGGACTTATCACCATGGCCTTAAATGAAATCCAGTTGTGTAGCCCCCATGAGTCGGCTATAGTCATAGTAGTGTAGCCGGGTCATCCTAGAATCGTCTTAAGCAAAGAGCAATATGCATTAGCCCCCAAGTGTCGGATCATTATGTAATAATGAGCAGGGACTTTGTAAATATGATGATGTAAATTTGAGCAGTAATGTGTAGCCCCCAAGGGCCGGCTTAGTAAGATAATACTAAGCTGGGACTTTTCATTGAAAATAATATCATATGATGTAACCCCCATCCTGGGGCTTGAACCCACGTCCACAAGGTTAAGAGCTTTATGCTTTACCAACTGAGCAGTGGATCCTTCAATATATAATGGAATAAGGCTTGTGTATCTTGAATTTTAACAGGAGCAATTGGTAGCCCCCAAGGGCCGGCTCATTACAATGGGATGAGTCGGGTCTTCAATAAGGCCAATAAAAATGACTTTGCATTAGCCCCCAAGTGTCATGGTGCATGCTTGCAGCGACATGAGACTTGCATGTTTGATGTAACCTCAACTTGAATAATGTAGCCCCCAAGTGCCGGGTCGTAAGCCTGCAGTGACTCGGGACTATTTCCTCCATTGTAAAATAAATCATGCCCATTGATAAAGATAATAGCTGTGGCGCTAAAGCGACTTTAAAAACCTCAATCATAATACTGGTTATTGATAATCATAATAGAAATCCAGCCATGTTGGCTATTCAAAATTTGAATAATGTAATCCGGTATGAAAACCTCAATCATTCAATATCATCATTGAAAATCCAGCCATGTTGGCTATTTTAAAGAATTCAAATACCTTATCTGTTGACAAGTAAATCCGGAGTTTAAATACCCGGCGGCTCTTGGCCGATGGCGATTCAATACGCCTTCATTGTAAACCGGAATTTTCATGACCCGGCGGCTTATAGCCTTTTGAGAAAAATCCAGAACGGATAATCATTTTGAAGCATCAACTTTGGTAATGAGCTTGAACTTAATCATTTACATGTCATATTTCTGCAAATCCTGCAAAGAGTTTAAACAACATATGCCCTGGCGACTTAGCATCAAAACCAGGGCGGGTCATAATATCTCACATATAACTACTATGATATTGAATTTGTACTACCAGCTTACATAACCTGTGCAGTAAGGGTGATAACCCAATCCTTAGAAGCCAATGCTTCCACATAAATGATGATTGTCATAAACTGGTGACTTATAGTCAAAAGTCAAGCCGGGTTAAGCATAAAACACTTATATATATTTGAGATATAATCCCAAAAAGGTCTCAAGTTAAGTAATTGTGGCTGCAATAAACTTTACCAGAGACAGAATAAAACTTTTTGAGGCTTCTGATTCGGATACGATCAGTAAACCGTTCCAAAGGGGTTAATCTAAGATTCGAATATAATCATATAGCCCCCAGCGGCTTTGGCGATGCCGATCAAGAGGGTATCGACAGCTATGTTCTCTTTGGTTCGAATACGACCTATGTTTGAACAGGAAGCCCCCAAATGACCTTGAGAGTTGTTTAACGACGCTGATTCGAATACGATCCACGTCGATTCCCAAAGGGGTTGAGCTATGATTCGGATACGATCAAGAAGCCCCCAAGTAGGTTCGGCAGTTTGCCAATCAAAAGGGTATCGACAGCTATGTTCTCTTTGGTTCGAATACGACCTATGTTTGAACAGGAAGCCCCCAAGTGACCATATAAATTTTGGCATTGCGCCGATCAAGAGGGTATTGATAGCTATGCTCGATGAGCAGGAAGCCCCCAAGTGATCATAATAAGATAAGCCGTAAGGCAGGATATCCAAGTTTGAACCGCGCATCATGGCAGCAAGTTCTTTTGGCAACCTTTAATTTTTCTGAGAACTCGAACTTGCGAGAGATTTAAATCTTTTTGAATCGGAACTTTGAACCGGATTTGAGAGCTTAAAAAGCTTTGTAAGAGACAATTTTACCTTGAGCCGGATGTTTGAACCGGATTTGAGAGCTTCAAAACTTTGCGGGAGAGAGATGTCTCTTGAACCGGATCTTGAACCGACAATTTTCTGACGGCCTTTAAATTTTGATCAATATGGCGGTGTCCTTCAGAACCGGGTTATCATTCCCTCCAATGACCCGGAGTTTCCGAGTCATGTCATTGTAGCCCCCGAGTCTTAAGACGACTCGAGGAGTTGTCTTAAGATTCTCCATATTTGACAGTGATAAACCGGAATGAGTCCTTCAACATCTCAGTGATATAACTTGTCCTGCATTGGAGAACTTGCAAACCAGAGTAATTGCCCTTTTAAAGAAAGCAATATATAATATAAAAACTATACTGGATGGATTCACCTGATATGTTAAGTCAGAAATTATCCACCGTTGAGTTGATGTTCACTATGGTGAAGCTAAAACCAATCACGGGCGAGCCGGCCGCAGGAGTAGACAGACGAATCGGCCCCAGTGCTGTAAGCCAACGCGAACGGGTGAATTAATTGCAGGCACGGCCCCGGCGAACCGATACATACCAAGCCGCTAAGGCGGTGGCTTAAACACATCCATTGAACAACTCGTGCAGGCAGGCGCGGTTTTGGTGAGTCAATGTAGACCGGGCCGCAGGGACGGCGGCTTCCACACGTCGCAGAGCAGCATGGCTCGGACGAACATCAGTGCAAGATGACGTTGGCACACGCTTTATATCCACAGTATAACAACCCTTCGTCATGAATAATTATCCTACGTAAAAAATATCGCAAAACCAAGCAATTGTTTTTTGGATGAATTAATATATGACGGAATGACATTGGAAAAATAGCACCTGATTTTTGTCGGACAAGGCGGATACTGATGCCGTACTTGTAGTAATTTCACACTACTAAGCGCGAGTCAGGCGGTTGATCCTTTTTCTTTTATAGCCTTCAACGAGAAGAAAACTGCTTTTGCTACTGCAACTCCCCAGCGAGAAGTGCCTGCAGGAGCGCGGCGTAGCACCAGGCAGCCGGCTCAGGCGGCTCAGATGGCATCAGAAGCGAGCCGGATGGCTGTGCGTACACACGCGCGCGCAGCAGCAGTAGAGGCGGGCAGCTGCGGAGGTTGGCCGTCACGCCAGTGAGTAACTGAGGCGGGTCACACCATTCTTCTCCAGGTCGTGGCGATTTGACTAATGCACATTCAAGTCTTCCAAATCACAGTGGTTTTAACAAAACCATCTCACAGTTGCTCATGTGATATCGTACTCAAGTAGTACTTCCCAAATCACGTACTTAGTAGTTCTTTGTTAAATAACACTCCAACCTGACAGATCACTTCTTTTCCTTTGGACTGTTTTGACGTGAAAGTATCATGCAACACCGATGGTTAATCCCGTTTGGAGTGAAGCCGCAACGGCGAAGTAGGCCACGCTGACGACGACGGTGTCTCGAGGCGGGGCGACTCGGGCGTAGGCGGACTCGGCGCGGAGAGCCGGCAACCGGCTGGAACAGCAAACCGGCGAGCGCGGCTGAATGCGGGGGCAGCTGGAGAGGTCGGAACAACAGCTTGATGCGGGTTGTGACCCAGAAACAAGGCGGCGGCTCAAAAACTGCTCCGGCGAGGGTGGCGCAGGACAGGACCAAGGCGGGTCGAAGCAGGATGCTTGAGGTGCGGTAGTGCCGAAGGAATAAACGGCCAGACGGGTCGGAATCCGTGCCAGCCGCGGGTGAAGGTGACCCGGCAGGAAGTAGCGGATTGATGGAGACGGGCAGCTCGTGGCGGCTTGAAGCACAGGGCGGCTCAGGCGCGGCGTAAAAACGCGTTGGCGAAACACAACAGCAGCCGAATCGCTCGAGGCAGGCAACGAGTGAGGGTCCAGAGGCGCTTGTGCGGCTACTCGGAATGGCGACTTTGTGAAACAGAGGCCCCCTGATACACACAGGGAGCTTGGGGCGGCCATGGCGTAAGTCAGCAGCGGAGACGGTTCGGAGGGACCCGGCGAATCCGCAGAGGAGGGGCGGATCGGCAATGCTCCGGCGGGCAGAGCGAAGAGGCCGCGGGGGCGAGCCACGGGGGACTCGACGACGGCGGCTCAGAGGCCACGCCGGCCAAGGGAGGCAGCACGGAAGCTGGGTCAACGCCGCATCCACTTCCGGATCGTGCCTGTGTCCACTTCCAGATCGTGATTGATTTTTCTCCCTTTTTTTTGAAAATAGGCAAACATGATTTGGACTCGTAACAGAAACAAACTCGGACCACGAGTTGGGGTAGTGTCATGAACTCGGCGACTTGTCGAAGCGTTTCTGAAGCCACTTAAATTTCTTTTGATCTCTGCAGAACTTTGCGGGCAGCGGATTGGACCGATCTTTACTCCGGCTAGTCTTGGTTAATTTCAGGGCAGTCTTTGCACCTGATGTAGCCCTAATCTCACCAACTCAATAACTCATACTGGCAGCTTCAACTCCATCACGATTTCTACTCGTCAAACGATGAATCTGCCGACTCTATCCAAGGTTGCCCGTGCCGGGTTACCGTGCGTGATTGTTTCCTAGCTCTTCATATGATCAATTACAAGCTTCTCGATCCCTAGAAAAAATCCCTTCAAGAACTCAATACCACCGTGCGTAGGCCTCACGGTGGGCGCCAACTGTCGTGAAATTGTCACGGCAGATGTTCTAGTGTAAGAACTTAGTCGCGAGGCCAACGCATCTATGTGGTAACTTGAAGGGGTTGAACGGAATCGAGAGACGCAACACACAATACGAGGATTTAGACAGCTTCGAGTCCCGGGAAATATCATCCGGTAATAACCCTACATGCTGTTTGTGGCTAGGTCTCATTATGATTATGAGGAAGTCGCCGTAAGCCGGCTCTCCTCTTGGTGTCTAGCCCTAGATATTGTTTCTTGTTGCCTGTCCCTCTTGGGGAGCCCTGCCCCTCCTTATATAAATTAGAGGGGCGGGTTACATGTGGAGTCCTAGTAGGACTAGGATTAGTCTATCTTCTCTTACAAGTTGATTACAAGTCCGGGTCTTGCTTCCTCGTAAAGGAGATATTCCTCACGCCTTTCCTCTTAAGCCGGCCTACCATAACGCAGCCGGCCTTCTGGGCCTTGAGCCTCTTGGGCCTCCGGGTCTTGTCGCTCCTTTGATCCGCTTGCCTGGTCACCCATAAGTCGCCAGGCTCGGGCGGATCACTTAGTGAGTCGTTCAGTCAGGGCGGGTCATTAGTGAGTCGCCAAGTCCGGCCGGGTTATACATCTGGCCGGGTCATACCGCGGGGTATATCCCCGACAGTCCGCATGCTTAACGTTCGGTGACGATCGGTATTACGAGTTTATGTGTTTTGATGTACCGAAGATAGTTCGGAGTCCTGGATGTGATCACGGACATGACGAGTAGTCTCGAAATGGTCGAGACATAAAGATTGATATATTGGACGACTATATTCAGACACCGGATGAGTTCTGGGGGTCACCGGAGGGTTATCGAAACCCCGGGGGAAACTAATGGGCCAACATGGGCCTTGTGGGAGAGAGAGCAGAAGGCCTAGGGCTGGCCGCCCCCCTTGGGAGTCCGAATTGGACAAGGAGGGGGGCAGCGCCCCCTCTTTCCTCCCTCTCTCCCTCTCCTTCCTTTCCCCTTCCTCCTTCCTAGTTAAACTAGGAAAGGGGAGTCCTACTCTCACTAGGAGGAGGACTCCCCCCTCTCCTTGGCGCGCCCCAAGGCCGGCCGGCCTCCCCCCTGCTCCTTTATATACGGGGGCAGGGGCACCCTAGAACACACAAGTTGATTGTTTCCAGCCGTGTGCGGTGCCCCCCTCCACCATAATCCACCTTGGTCATATCGTAATGGTGCTTAGGCGAAGCCCTGTTCCGGTAGCATCATCATCACCTTGATCACGCCGTCGTGCTGACGAAGGTCTCCCTCGAAGCTCAACTGGATCGTGAGTTCGTGGGATGTCACCGAGCCGAACGTGTGCAGATCACGGAGGCGTCGTACCTTCCGTGCTAGGATCGGTTGATCATGAAGACGTACGACTACATCAACCGCGTTGTCAGAATGCTTCCGCTTACGGTCTACCAGGGTAGATGGACAACACTCTTCCCTCTCGTTGCTATGCATCACCATGATCTTGCGTGTGCGTAGGATTTTTTTTTGAAATTACTGTGTTCCCCAACACCAACAACAGGTCTATGTTTATTTTTAGTATCGTGTCTAGAAATTCTAGCAGCTTTATCATAGAAGTAAATAACATGCCCATCAATATTATTGATCAAGAGATCCTTAACCATAGCAATACTAGGTTCAACTTTAATTTTCTCAAAGGGTGTAGGTATTCTAGCATTACTCTTACGAACCACAGTTGGAGCTTTACATGATCCTTTATTCTAACAGGGAAAGGTGGTTTATCAATATAAGCGGAAGGAATAATAGGATCAACATTATAAGTGATAGTCTTTTATTTAACTTTAATAGGTTCAACTAACTTTACTTCAATGGGAGGATGATATTTAAACCACTTCTCCTTAGGGAGATCAACATGACTAGCAAATGATTCATATAAAGAAGCTAGTATCTCAGAGTCAAGTCCACATTTAGTGTTAAATTCACGAAAAGTATCGGTATCCATAAAAGATTTAACACAATCAAACTTAGGTGTTATACCTGATTCCTTACCTTCATCGAGTTCCCAATCTTCAGAGTTACGTTTAATTCTTTCCAATAAATCCCATCTGAATTCAATAGTCTTCATTATAAAAGAACCAGTACAAGAAGTATCGAGCATGGAACGATTGTTGAGAGAAAGCCGAGCATAATTTTTTGGATAATAGTTTCTCTAGAGAGCTCATGATTGGGGCATGAATATAACATTGACTTAAGCCTCCCCCAAGCTTGAGCGACACTTTCTCCTTCGCGATATATGATCACGATGAACCAGATGTATAGGATAAAACTTTTGATGAAATTCCAATTTCAATCGGTTGTAGTTCCATGATCCAATATCATCACATAGCCTAAATCATGTCAATGCCTTTCCCTTCAAACATAGAGGGAAGACCTTCTTCTTGATAACATCCTCAGGCATACCTGCAAGCTTAAATAATCCACAAACTTAATTCATCCACATAGATTAGGTGCATATCGGGATGTAATGTTCCATCTCCTGTAAAAGGATTAGCTAGAAGTTTCTCTATCATACCCGAAGGAATTTCAAAGTAAACATTTTCAGTAGGTTCATTAGGTTGAGGAGCAACTCTTTGCTCTACTGGTCGGGGTGAAGATAACCTGAACAAGCCCCTCAAAGGATCACTTTCTATAGTAACAAGTGACAGTAAATTTCAGCACACTATATAAATTTTTCCTTACCAAATTCTACCTACCAAAGCGCTTCAGTCCTCGGCAACGGCGCCAGAAAAGAGTCTTGATGACCCACAAGTATAGGGGATCTATCGTAGTCCTTTTGATAAGTAAGAGTGTCAAACCTAATGAGGGGTAGAAGGAAATGACAAGCAGTTTTCAGTAAGGAATTCTCTGCAAGCACTGAAATTATCGGTAACAGATAGTTTTGTGATAAGGTAATTCATAATGGGTAACAAGTAAATAAAGTAAACAAGGTGAAGTAAGGTGGCCCAATCCTTTTTGTAGCAAAGGACAAGCCTGGACAAACTCTTATATAAAGGAAAGCGCTCACGAGGACACATGGGAATTATCGTCAAGCTAGTTTTCATCATTGAGGGAGTCCTGGATTAGGGGGTGTCCGGATGGCCGGACTATACCTTCAGCCGGACTCCTGGACTATGAAGATACAAGATTGAAGACTTCGTCCCGTGTCTGGAAGGGACTTTCCTTGGCGTGGAAGGCAAGCTTGGCGATACGGATATGTAGGTCTCCTACCATTGTAACCGACTTTGTGTAACCCTAACCCTCTCGGATGTCTATATAAACCGGAGGGTTTTAGTCCGTAGGACAACATATAGAACAACAATCATACCATAGACTAGCTTCTAGGGTTTAGCCTCTCCGATCTCGTGGTAGATCTACTCTTGTACTACCCATATCATCAATATTAATCAAGCAGGACGTAGGGTTTTACCTCCATCAAGAGGGCCCGAATCTAGGTAAAACTTCGTGTCCCTTGCCTCCTGTTACCATCCGGCCTAGACGCACAGTTCGGGACCCCATACCTGAGATCCGCCGATTTTGACATCGACATTAGTGCTTTCATTGAGAGTTGCTCTGTGTCGTCGCCGTCAGGCTTGATGGCTCCTACGATCACCAATAGCGATGCAGTCCAGGGTGAGACCTTCCTCCCCGGACAGATCTTCATGTTCGGCGGCTTCGCACTGCGGGCCAATTCACTTGGCCATTTGGAGTAGATCGAAAGCTATGCCCCTGGCCGTCAGGTCAGATTTGGAAGTTTAAACTACACGGCTGACATCCGCGGGGATTTGATCCTCGACGGATTCGAGCCACTGCCGAGCGCGCCGCACTGTCACGACGAGCATGATCTAGCTCTGCCGCCGAACAGTACCCTGGAGGCCTCACCCGCATCGGCTTCGACCCTTAATTCGGAGCCAACTGCGCCGATCGAGGATGGGTGGTTGGACGCCGCCTCGGGGGCTGCGATCTCAATGGCGATCAAGCCGAACACCAGCCGCGCACTCCGCGAGACTCGTGACTCCAAGGAGCCGGACTCCTCTCCGGACTCCGAACCCTCCGCGCCCCTGCCGATCAAATCCGATTGGGCGCCGATCATGGAGTTTACTGCCGCGGACATCTTTCAGCACTCGCCTTTCGGCGATATTCTGAAGACACTGAAGTCTCTCTCTTTATCAGGAGAGCCCTGGCCGGACTATGGTCAGCAAGGTTGGGATACGGACAATGAAGAAATTCAAAGCCCACCCACCACCCACTTTGTAGCCACTGTCGACGATTTAACCGACATGCTCGATTTCGACTCCGAAGACATCGACGGTATGGACGCCAATGCAGGAGACGATGAAGAACCAGCACCTATTGGGCCCTGGAAAGCCACCTCGTCATATGACATATACATGGTGGACACCCCAAAAGAAGGAGATGGCGATAGAACAGCGGAGGATGACCCCTCCAAGAAACAGCCTAAGCACCGGCGTCAGCGGCGCCGCTCAAAATCCCGCCAAAGCAAATACGGTGATTCCAGCACGGGAGATAATAATACTTCGGAGAGTGCGGAAGAAAACCACCTCCAGCCCTCATGAGAGAGCGGCAGACAGAGAGGTCGAGGACGATAATTGTATGCCTCCCTCCGAAGACGAGGCAAGCCTCGACGACGACGAATTCGTCGTGCCAGAGGATCCCGTCGAACAAGAGCATTTTCAACGCAGGCTTATGGCCACGGCAAGAAGCCTCAAGAAAAAACAGCAACAACTTAGAGCTGATCAAGATTTGCTAGTCGACAGATGGACTGAAGTCCTTGCGGCCGAAGAGCATAAACTCGAACGCCCCTCCAAGAGCTACCCAAAGCGCAGGGTGCTACCCCGACTAGAGGAGGAAGCACTTAAACCTACATCACCAGCACTTGATACGGCTGACCGGCCACCTCGTGGCCGCGACAGAGAGGCCTCTCGGCCCTCCACTCAAGCCACACCCCGTACCAAGGCACGGGAAAATGCGCCAGACCTGCGAGATATGTTGGAGGACAAGGCAAGGCAAACAAGATCAATATACGGATCGCGTGGGCGCCCCACGACTCGAGACAGTAACCGTCATGCCGGACACAAATCCGGTAGGGCCGAACACAGTAGACAAAGCTCATTGGAGCTACGTCATGATATAGCCCAGTACAGAGGCGTTGCACACCCACTATGCTTCACAGACGAAGTAATGGATCATCAAATCCCCGAGGGTTTCAAACCCGTAAACATCGAATCATATGATGGCACAACAGATCCTGCGGTATGGATCGAGGATTATCTCCTTCATATCCACATGGCCCGCGGCGATGATCTCCATGCCATCAAATACCTCCCACTCAAGCTTAAAGGACCAGCTCGGCATTGGCTTAACAGCTTGCCAGCAGGATCAATCGGTTGCTGGGAGGACCTGGAAGCCGCATTCCTCGACAATTTCCAGGGCACCTATGTGCGACCACCAGACGCCGATGACCTAAGCCACGAAATTCAGCAGCCAGAGGAATCGGCCAGGCAATTCTGGACATGGTTCCTAACAAAGAAAAATCAAATAGTCGACTGTCCGGACGCAGAGGCCCTAGCAGCCTTCAAGCACAATATCCATGACGAGTGGCTTGCCCGGCACCTTTGACAGGAAAAGCCGAAATCTATGGCAGCACTCACGACACTCATGACCCGCTTTTGCATGGGAGAAGACAGTTGGCTTGCTCGTAGCAACAATATGACCAAGAACCCTGGTAATTCGGATACCAGGGACAGTAGTGGCAGGTCGCGTCGCAACAAGCAGAAGCGCCGCATTAATGGCGACAATGTTGAGGATACGACAGTTAATGCCGGATTCAGAGGCTATAAATCCGGTCAGCGGAAAAAGCCATTCAAAAGAAATCCTAGGGGCCCGTCCAGTTTGGACCGAATACTCGACCGCTTGTGCCAGATACATGGCACCCCCAAAAAGCCGGCCAATCACACCAACAGGGATTGTTGGGTGTTCAAGCAGGCAGGCAAGTTAAATGCCAAAAATAACGACACGGGGCTGCATAGCAATGACGACGAAGAGCCCCGGCCGCCGAACAACAGTGGACAGAAGGGTTTTCCCCCACAAGTGCGGACGGTGAACATGATATACGCAACCCACATCCCCAAGGGGGAGCGGAAGCGCGCGTTAAGGGACGTATACGGGGTAGATCCAGTCGCCCCAAAGTTCAACCCATGGTCCTCCTGCCCGATCACCTTTGATCGAAGGGACCATCCCACTAGCACCCGTCATGGCGGATTCGCCGCATTGGTTCTAGACCCAATCATTGACGGATTTCATCTCACTAGAGTCCTTATGGACGGCGGCAACAGCCTGAACCTGCTTTACCAGGATACAATGTGGAAAATGGGCATAGATCCCTCGAGGATTAAGCCCACCAAAACGACCTTTAAAGGCGTAATACTAGGTGTAGAGGCCAACTGTACAGGCTTAGTCACACTTGAAGTGGTCTTCGGATCTCCGGATAATTTCCGAAGCGAGGAGTTAATCTTCGACATAGTCCCATCCGCAGTGGCTATCACGCACTGCTCGGGCGAACCGCATTCGCCAAGTTCAATGCGGTACCGCACTACGCATACCTTAAGCTCAAGATGCCAGGCCCTCGAGGAGTAATTACGGTCAATGGAAACTCTGAACGCTCCCTCCGAACGGAGGAGCACACAGCGGCCCTTGCAGCGGAAGTACAAAGCAGCCTCGCCAAGCAGTTCTCCGGTCCGGCCATTAAACGTCCGGACACCGTCAAGCGTGCCCGGAGTAACCTACAATAAGACCGCCTGGCACGTTCCGAGCAGGCGTAGCAATGCGGCCCCAACCCCAGCCCTCGCAAAAATGCGACGCCAGTGCTCCGCGTACATAACCACGCTCTAGAAATACTATGGGTACAGGGGGAGGGGCACCATCACGGCACGCCCGAAACACGGCTTAAACCGCACCAGGGCTGCCGATTTTTTAATTTTCTCTTACTTTCAGGACTCCATTCTTCGGAAGGCCTGTTTGGCAGTTCAATTGCCGCACAAACGATGCAAGAACCAGGGAAGCAGACAAGCCATGCCGCATTATGGAACTCCCAGGTGGTCTCTATCACGAGCAGTATACTTGTTTCGCATACCATTCCGCAGCCTGCCCCTGGAACGGACATGTTAAATAGTCCAACCTTTTGCTTATCGCATTATTTGTATCGTTCTGCTTTGATCGTAGCCCTTTTTAATAAACAATGCATAGCTTTTGTCTATTTTTGCATTACTCTTTTTTTTACAAATATATGTTCCTTAACGACATGTTGCACCCATACACTTTGGTACGGCTAAAATACGCCAGGGGCTTTAGTACCACTCAATATGGTGTGAGAAGTCTGAACACTTTAACAAGTGCGGCACCCCGAACTTATAGCATTATATGCATCGGCTCCGAATAATGTCTTGGGTCAATAGTTGGGTTTGCCCGGCTCCTATGTTTTGGTGCCTTACGTTCCGCTGTGTCGGCTAAGGTAGCACTAGGAGAACTACTGCGATTGTGCCCCAGTTGAGCTGGGTCGAGCACCTCAGTAGAGAAAGCTAAAACTGTCTGTCATGATGAAGCGAGAGCTGGTCGCTGTTCGAGAGGTTTTTCGAGTCCCTAAAGACTTATGCCGCTTAGAGCGAGGAGTCGGCTCTGTCCGGCCAAGGCGTGAATAGTGCCCCGAACTCGGTCTTCCGAATACCAGGGGCTTCGCCGAAATTTAAAATTATAGAATTCTATGGCTAAGTGAGAGTGTTCACGCATTATAGTCTGATTGCCTTGTTCATTGTGCTGAGCGCCTCCCTCGAAGGACCCAAACATGGGAAAAAGAGCGCTCAGGTTTATCCCCGAACACCCCAGCACTAGCGGCACGGGGGCAGAAGCCGACGACTCGCCATCTCTCAGAATTGATAAACAGCTGCACAGAAGGTAATATTTTAAATTCCAACAGCATTGCTTAGCGCATATGAACAAGTTTTCAGCGCACAGGACAAAACGAGCGAGTTTTACTAAAAAATTACATCCCTGGAACATTCATCCGCCACAAGGCGGGCACCCTTCAGAACATCAGTATAATAATTCTCGGGCTTGCGATGCTCTTTCCCCGGCGGTGGCCCGTCCTTCACAAGCTTCTCAGCATCCAGCTTGCCCTAGTGCACCTTAGCACGGGCAAGGGCCCTATGGGCACCTTCAATGCAGACGGAGCGCTTGATGACTTCGAGCCTTGGACAGGCCCCCACCAGCCGCCGTACCAGCCCGAAATAGCTCCCAGGCAGAGCCTCTCCAGGCCACAGCCGAATTATGAGGCCCTTCATGGCCTATTCGGCCGCCTTGTGGAGCCCGACCAGTTGCTTCAGCTGGTCGCTCAGGGGCATGGGGTGTCCGGCCTCAGCATACTGAGACCAGAACACCTTCTCTGTCGAGCTGCCCTCCTCGGCTCGATAGAATGCGGCGGCATCAGACACGCTACGGGGAAGATCTCCAAATGCTCCTGGAGAGCTCCGGATTCGGGTAAGTAACAGGTAACTCACGCTTATGTGTTTGCTTTTCATAAAGAATGCCTTACCCGCCGCTATCTTTTTCACCGCATCCAACTCCTGGAGGGTCTTCTGGGATTCGGCCTTGGCAGACTTGGCATTTTCAATAGCCATCGCGAGCTCGGACGCTCGCGTCTTTGAGTCAAGCTCCAAACTCTCATATTTTTTCATGAGAGCCTGGAGCTCTTGCTGCACCTTGCCAACCTGGGCCTCATACTTCTCCCGCTCGGTGCGCTTCGTGGCCGCCCTCTTCTCGGCCTCGACCAGCGCTTGCTTAAGGGTCGCCACCTCCGACGTGGCCCCTACAATAGCCACGATAATCCTGTCATTTTTTGCAATTGCACCTTTTTATATATATATTTAAACAAGGTATTTATTACCTTCCTTGTCCTCAAGCTGCTTCTTGGCATGCCCGAGCTCTTGCTCAGACTGCTCGAGGTTCTGCTTTAGCGTGTCCACTTCCGCAGTCAGTGTGGCGGACGCCAACAAAGAAGCCTACATATGCATATTGACTCCTTTTTGTTAGACTCATGAGAATCTTATTTGATCCTCTCTTCGGCTTTTCTTCCCAAACGCCCAACAGAGCATCAGGGGCTACTGTCTATGCGGTAATATTATTTACACATTTCTTACTTACCTCAAAGCCTGTTAAAAGGCTAGTACAAGCTT
>NC_053028.1:671596899-671706260 GCF_003073215.2 Triticum urartu
GCATATTTGAGTAACGCCGATCTTGTGGACTTTGAGGCAGACAAATGCCCCAAGTACCATCAACTCACTAGTTCATTTGTGAGTAGGTTTGAGTTTTCATCTTCACATAATTCTCCAATAGTCATGTTTGATCTTTATGACAAATCTTATACCATGGACTTAGAGGATTTTACTTTTGCTTGCAAACTTCCTCAATGGGGTAGTGCTAGTGATCCCCGTAAATATGAATTTAGAAACTTTCTTGCTAGTATAACTGTAGGGGAATCCAGAGATATAACACAAGCTACCATAGGGAGCGTTCACTTTCCTGCTATACATTATTTTGCTCTCTTCATTGGTAGGTGCATAACTGGTAAGGATGAAGCATGTCATATGTGTGTGCCTGATCTTAGCATTGTAAGGAGTGTTGTGTTAGGAGACCAAACTTATCATATGGGAGCCATTGCAGCACGTAGGTTGCATCATAATAGATATAATGGAGATTTCTTTGGAGGAATTTATGCAACCCGCTTAGCTTATTTTCTTGAGGTAGACGTTCGTGAGGATGATATGGAGTTGCCTCCTACTTATTTAGATTTTAATTCTATGGCCTCTCACCAGTTTGTCGAGAGGAATGAATCACCTCTCCTGTATCGACTAATCTTTGATAAACAGCATGTTGTTTGTATTACTCTCCCTACTACTGGCTTCTTTGATTATCACGCAAAAGGAAGATATACTATTTCCAGAGAGGAGGCATATGAGTACGAGAGGAGAGCGGAGGCAGCCCGACGCCACGCTGCAGCTCAGGAGGCGATAAACATCGCATCGTAGTACGACCCCAGCTACACCTACAGGTATTAGCCAAGCTATACCTGGCAATGAACCAACTTAGGCCAAAAGCCTAAGCTTGGGGGAGTACATATTTCTCACCGACATTACATTCATGTTCACACACACTCATTGCTAGATGTCGGTGCTCATACTTTTTCATTGTAATATCCATGCTAGTTTGTTTTCTTTTTCTTGCATTCTTCTTGTGTGTTTGTTAAACCTTAAGAAAAACCAAAAAAATTAGTAGTAACTTTGAGTTAGTTTACTTTCTGTGCTGTAGTAGTAATAATTAAAAAAGAAAACCCAAAAATATTTCCCGTTCTTCTTTTGCTTGTTGGGAGCTTTCCCTTGTAAATAGTTTTTATTTCTTTTATTTTCTTTGTGGGTCGATAGGAGATGACCATGATTAAATTGTTAAAGTGGCTCTTATATGCATTATTGTTGATTTAACCAAGAGCCCATATTGCCTTGTCTTCTCCTGTTTGTTGAATGCTCGCAGATTCCAGCTTAGTCCAATGCATGTGCACTCTTATTATTATTCACATCGTTCGGTCGTGCAAGTGAAAGGCAATTATGATGATATATGAGGGACTGACTGAGATGAGAAAAGCTGGTATGAACTCAATGTCGGTCTCAAAACCGGCCGATCTCGGGTAGGGGGTCCCGAACTGTGCCTCTAGGCGGATGGTAATAGGAGGAAGGGGACACGATGTTTTACCCAGGTTCGAGCCCTCTTGATGGAGGTAAAACCCTACGTCCTGCTTGATTAATGTTGATGATATGGGTAGTACAAGAGTAGATATACCACGAGATCAGAGAGGCTAAACCCTAGAAGCTAGCCTATGGTATGATTGTTGTTCGTCCTACGGACTAAAACCCTGCGGTTTATATAGACACCGGAGAGGGCTAGGGTTACACAGAGTCGGTTACAATGGTAGGAGATCTACATATTCGTATCGCCAAGCTTGCCTTCCACGCCAAGGAAAGTCCCTTCCGGACACGGGACGAAGTCTTCAATCTTGTATCTTAATAGTCCAGAGTCCGTCCGAAGGTATAGTCCGTCTATCCAGACACCCCCTAATCCAGGACTCCCTTAGTAGCCCCCGAACCAGGCTTCAATGACGACGAGTCCGGCACGCAAATTGTCTTCGGCATTGCAAGGCGGGTTCTCCAAATTCCGTGTACCTGTTAAATAATGTCCGGTTTCTTGTAGGGCTCCTTGGCTTCTATGCCCAATAATGGCCGTCTTCCACGTGTCAAACGAATACGAAAAGTCAAGGTGTTTTTATATTTACACCCCTAGCCGCGTGAATGAGCCGCCTATTTAAGGGGACGAGGATTTAGATCCAAACCACACCTTCTCCCCTCCGCGAGTATTCATCAGAGCGTATCCGACAGAGGTTCATTCTATCATGGCCGACCGCCGCAGCTCCTCCTCGCGCCCTTCCAGCCCTCAGCCTGGAGATTGGAAGAGGTGCTCCATCCCGCATAGCGAGCTAGTGATGCTCCAGACCAAGGGATTTCTCCCCCCGGCCTATATGGTCCCGGTTCGAGCCGGACATGCCACCTATAATGGCGGAGAGCAAGCGGAGAGCGCCCCCAATCCCTCCAAAGGAGAGCGGGTATGCCTTGTCCCTTACTTAATAAGAGGGCTAGGATTTCCAATTCATCCGTTTCTTCGGCGACTCCTGGAGTTCTATGGCCTCCAACTGCACAACCTCATGCCTGCCTCCATATTGCATATCGCGGGCTTCGTAGCCCTTTGCGAGCTGTTTTTGGGCTGCAAGGCTCATTTCGCGTAGTGGAAAAGGCTATTCTGCCTCGTGCCCTATTCTAAGAAGGGGTCAATGTATCAAGTGGGCGGAGCCGAAGTGTGGCGCATCGCCGGGACCAGATATCTATCCGGAACCCCAAAGAAGGCGTCCGAGGACTGGCCTTCGGAATGGTTTTATATAGAGGACGTCCCGCTGCCGGATCCTGTCCGGATCGGCCTCCCTGAGTTCGACAGTGCTCCCCTAAAGAAGTTCCTAAGCTGGCGTCCATGGATCCCTCAGAGGGAAAGTGACATGGACATTCTTTACCTGATGGGCCGGATAAGATTGTTAGCTCATTCCGGACTGACCGTGATCGGGGTCATGGCCGCATGCATCATGCGAGGGGTGCAGCCGCTTCAGTATAGAGGCCGCCCCATGTGGGACTTCAACGGGGAGGACGATGCCACCCGCTACGGCCGTAAGGGGCCGGATTCGGCTGCCGCTCTAATAAAGACCTTGTCCGCTTTGTACAAGGGAGAAGAGGAGGAATTTCTCCGCGTCAACCCATAGGGTGGATTTTCTATGTACAATACCCCAAGTTGGGTAAGTGGACACTTTTACTTGCCCATCCGTTTTATATTCCCATCGTTAAATATTCAGTCTAACGACTTCAACGCAGGAACTGTGCCATGCTGTTAAAGAAATAAACAGCCCTCCTCCACAACCCGAGGATCCGGGACGGTCCCTCGACCCCGCCTCTCAAGAGGATCCAGACTTATCTGTGGAGCTGATTGATGGGGTGTTTCATCAATTGAGCAAGGACAACGCCTTGGTGGCCATTACGGCCGACTACCCAGGGCTACTCCCAGCCTCACAGGTAACTGAGACCGAAGTCCCAGCACTTTGAAAAGGGATCTATCCTCGCGTGTTTTCGATTGCCATATGACAACCGTGTTTTGCAAGGGAGGTCCTTGAGACGGGAGGCCGAGCCTGTGGCGACTAGCCAACGAGGGGCGGCAAGGCCCCGCGGGCTGAAAAGAAGTGCGGTCCGGACTGAGACGCCGGCGCAAAGGTATAGCGCGCCATCTTATTCTCAGGTGTTATTCCTTCAAGGCATATTAACGCCCGTGCTCTCTTAAGGATGAAGAGACCTCGCCGGACTATATCCAGAGGGGCTGCCAATCGCGCCTCCACCAGCCAGGCTCCAAAGCCTGGTCCGGAAGCGGAGGCAAACACAAGGCGCGCACCGGACGCTCCTCCGACAGAGGATGCGGATAGGCTGTCTGCCACCAATTCTGAGGTGGAGAGCGCCATGAACCACAGTCGTCGCCGGACAGTTCTTCGCGACTCTTGTTTCTCCCAAGAGGCATTGGATGCCTTCAATTCGGGAGATGCGTACCTCGGTGGCGCTCAAAATGGTCCAGCCAGAGCGACAAAGTAGTATGTAAAAGACATACGGGTAAGAAAATTTTGGTAATTATATATATACCAGTAGCCCCCGAGACTTGAAACAGTTAGAATAACTAATTTACAGATCATTTGTTATGCAGGTTCTTACAGAAAAGAATACCCTACTGTCCCAGGAGCTGGAAGAGTGCAAAGCCCAACTTGAGGCCGCACTAGCCGCGGAAGGGGAGCCCTAGGAGACCCCCTCTGGTAATATACGCTTCGAAGGATAAGTATTTTGCAAAGTGCAGCGTGGGTGCAAATCTGACAAATGAAATTACAGATGGCGCCGGATTAAATCCAGAAGAGCAACAACTCCGATGCCAGCTGAAGGCTGGTGAGAGCGTGCTGACAAAGGTGAGGCGGGAGAAGAACGATCTAAAAGATGCCAACACCAAGCTGGGCATTGAACTGAAGGATGTTCGTGCCCAGCTGTTGGACTCCGTGAAGGAGAATCCGCGGCTTCGACGCGGCATATATAGTAAGTGCTTAAATGAACTTTGAAAAAATAGTTCGGCGAGGAAGTCCACTAACAGAGTAATGTTTGTAGGTATGCTAACAGGTCGTCCTGCAGTGGAAATGCCTGGTTCTACTGCTGACCTTCTTCCCGAGCTCTCACAACTATACGAGCGAGTTTGGCAGGTGATGCAAAGCGTAGCCCAGGCCCTGTGGCCATCCGTCTCCATGCCTGAAGGCCTTGGAGAGCTTGTAGAGAAGCTGAAGGAAGCGCGGCGGCGCTTCCGATTATGGAAGATGTTGGCCTGCCGTCAAGGCACCAAGGAGGCCTGGGCCATGGTGAAGACGTGGTACATGGAGGCTGACCCAAACCACATGGCCGAGGTCGGACCCGTGGGGCCCGATGGGAAGGAGATCCCTGTGAGCTTAGTATATGGACAAGTAGAATTGGCCGCAAAGTATTCCCAACAGGACGGTAAACTAGACAACCTGTTAGATGGTATTGAAGAGGAATACAATCAGTTAGATTGACTATGTAATTATAATTGACATGTGTAATGCCTTCTAGCCGGATTGTAGATCGTTTGTCATGGCCGACCTTTTCGCTTCAACCTCGGGACCTGACGGTCCGGAGTGTGTTTGAATACCCTCGCGGTTATATAAGAACCGGGGTATGCATGGAGACCAGGCGTAGGGTTCATTAGTGCTTGAACAGACAAGTGCCAACTAGTTATGTTATATTACATGGTTAGTAAGAAACATCTTCCAGGGAGAATAGTTCCGTTAGGGGTTCCTTTCCCTGGGAGGCATGCCCTAAAGTGCATGCCCATTCTGCGAAAAGAGACGCAGGAAAAAATTTGGCGGCGTATAGATAAATAAAATAATCATCTTTAGTTCACCGACCGAATATTCCCTTAAGAACGCTAGCTTTTGGCTTCACCCACTCCGAGGTACACATCCGGCTGACCCGGCAGTAACAATCGCAGAGGTGCTCCCTTACCACCTAGCCGAACAATCAGGAACGTAGGGGTAAGCACAGGACCCAGGCAACCCAGCTTGGCCAAAACTTAAGTCATATCGATGCATATACTGGCGAATAAAAGGTACATGCAGAAGTGTGACGCGTGTGTTGGGCATGAAAGCCCGTATAAATAAGCTTCTGTTTAAAGAAGCCCCCAGGTTAAATGAGCACGGATAGCGCGTCACTTTATGAGCCTTTAAAGGCTATAGGAGAGAGAGAGGAGAAGGAGAGAAATGTAAGACAGAAAGTATATATAAAATGGACAAAGGAAGGAAACGAACACAGAGTCCGGCGCTAGGCATAGAATCTTCGGAGGCGGGCTGCGTTCCATGGGTTCGGCTCGAGTCGGTTATCTGATGCATCTCGCAGGCGGTATGCTCCACCAGTCAGGACTTCATCAATTATGAAGGGACCGTCCCACTTGGGCTTGAGTTTGTCCTTTTTCTTGTCCGGCAGACGTAGAACTAGTTCACCAACGTTGTAATTTTGGGCCCATCCTTCTCTGCTTTGGTATCTTCGAGCCTGTTGTTGATAGAATGCGGGACGGGATTTTGCCACGTCAGGCTCTTCCTCCAAGGCAGCCAAATTGTCCTGTCGATCGAGCTCGGCTTCACTTTCTTCGTACATGCACACTCGAGGTGAGTCATGAATTACGTCGCAGGGCAGAACTGCCTCTGCGCCGTACACCATGAAGAATGGTGTGTATCCGGTGGTGCGATTCGGCGTGGTCCGTAGCCCCCAGAGTACGGAGTTGAGATCCTCCACCCAGTGCGTATTAGATTCCTTAAGGAACCGCACTAATCTGGGTTTGATGCCGCTCATGATAAGACCATTTGCACGTTCGACCTGCCCGTTAGTTTGTGGGTGATAGACAGAAGCATAATCGAGCTTGATGCCCATGTTTTTGCACCAGAGTTTTACCTCGTCGTCCGTAAAGTTCGTGCCGTTATTAGTGATGATGCTGTGGGGGACGCTGTAACGGTGTACAACCCCGGATATAAAGTCTATCACCGGCCCGGATTCGGCCGTCTTAACATGCTTGGTTTCTATCCATTTGGTGAACTTATCCACCATGACCAGTAAGTATTTTATCTTGTGGGTTCCGCCTTTAAGGGGTCCAACCATGTCAAGCCCCCAGACCGCGAAGGGCCAAGTGATGGGGATAGTTTGGAGGGCGGTGGGTGGCATATGGCTTTGGTTTGAAAAAAGCTGGCAACCGACGCATCGTTGGACTAAATCCTGGGCGTCTGCTCGGGCTGTCGGCCAATAAAAGCCTATACGGAAGGCCTTGCTTACAAGGGACCGAGTCGGGCATGAATTTCAGCCAGGAGGTTCCGCCCTTCCTCTTCGGAGATGCACCTTTGAAGGACTCCGGTAGTGCTTTTCTTATAAAGCTCTCCCTCATGGACTTTATAGACTTTAGATCGCCGCACTATGCAGCGTGCCTCATTTTGGTCCTCGGGGAGTTCCTGCCTAGTAAGGTAGGCGAGGAATGGTTCTTTCCACGGGGCTATGATGGCCATTATTACGTGGGCTGAAAGTGTTATTTCATTGGCAAAGCCTCCAATTATGTCAGAGTGTTCGGTGTCGGGCAGTGCGGTTGGGTCCGGGCTATTATTGCCGGGTTCCCCTTCCCATTCTACGGATGGCTTGAATAGCCTTTCCAGGAAGATGTTGGGGGGACTACATCGCGTTTTGCGCCGATGCGTGCCAGGACATCTGCCGCCTGATTATTTTCCTGGGCTATATGGTGAAATTCGAGCCCTTCGAACCGAGCTGACATTTTTAGGACGGCGTTGCGATAAGCTGCCATTTTTGGATCCTTGGCATCAAAGTATCTATTTATTTGGGATATTGCGAGGTTTGAGTCCCCACGCACCTCTAGGCGTTGAATGCCCATGGATCCTGCCATCCGGAGACCATGTAAAAGGGCCTCATATTCGGCTGCGTTGTTGGAGTCTGTGTACATTATCTGGAGTACGTATTGAACTGTGTCTCCTGCGGGGGACGTCAAAACGACGCCAGCCCCTAGACCGTCCTACATTTTGGAGCCGTCGAAGTGCATGACCCAATTTGAATATGTGCCGTACTCTTTAGGGAGTTCGGCCTCCGTCCATTCTGCGACGAAGTCAGCCAAAACTTGCGACTTGATAGCTCACCGTGGCTTGTAAGTTATGTCGAACGGGAGGAGCTCAATGGCCCATTTTGCAATCCGGCCTGTCGCGTCACGGTTGTTTATAATATCGTTAAGTGGCACTTCCGAGGCTACTGTTATTGAACACTCTTGAAAGTAGTGTCACAGCTTCCGGGATGCCATAAATACCGCGTACGCAGTCTTTTGATAATGCGGGTACCGTGACTTGCACGGAGTAAGGACAGTGGACACATAGTAGACCGGCTTTTGAAGGGGGAATTTTTGTCCGTCCGTTTCTCGTTCGACGACGAGCACTGCGCTTATGACCTGATGGGTTGCTGCAATGTATAATAGCATTGGTTCGCCAATGTTTCGCATGGCCAGGACTGGGTTTGTTGCCAAAATGGCTTTTATTTCGTCGAGTCCGGCCGTGGCTGCATCCGTCCACTCGAAGTGTTCGGTGCACCGAAGGAGGCAGTAAAGGGGTAGGGCCTTTTCTCCTAAGCGGGAGATAAAGCGGCTTAGAGCCGCCACGCATCCGGTTAATTTTTGTATTTGTTTGAGGTCCTTCGGGATATCCAATTGTGACAGAGCTCGGATCCTGGCTGGATTTGCTTCAATTCCTCTACCGGATACAATGAAGCCCAAGAGCTTTCTGGCTGGAATGCCAAAAACGCATTTTTCCGGGTTGAGCTTGATGTCGTATGTTCGGAGGTTATCGAATGTTAGCCTCAAGTCATCTACGAGAGATTCGAAATGTCTTGTTTTAACGACCACATCATCTACGTATGCCTCCACCGTTTTGCCGATCTGGTTTGCCAGACATGTCTAAATCATGCGTTGATATGTTGCGCGGGCGTTTTTGAGCCCGAAGGGCATTGTGTTGAAGCAGAATGGGCCGTGTGGTGTGATGAATGCCATTGCGGCTTGGTCTGACTCTGCCATCTTTATTTGATGGTAGCCGGAGTATGCGTCGAGGAAACACAACGAATCGTGTCCTGCGGTAGTGTCGATAATTTGATCGATGCGGGGGAGAGGGAAGGGATCCTTTGGGAAAGCCTTGTTAAGGTCTTTAAAATCAACGCACAGGCGCCAGGATTTGTCCTTCTTTGGTACAATTACCAGGTTTGCTAGCCAGTCCGGGTATTTTATATCTTTGATGAATCCGGCCTCCAATAGCTTGGCTAGTTCCTCTCCCATGGCCTGTCTCTTAGGTTCGGAAAAACGCCGAAGAGCCTGTTTGACTGGCTTGAATCCTTTTAAGCTGTGTTCGGCCAGCCTGCGTGGGATTCCTTGCATGTCTGAAGGGTGCCAGGCGAAAATGTCCCAGTTCTCTCTTAGGAACTTTCACAGTGCGGCGCCTACATCAGTGTTTAACTGTGCCCCGATGGAAGCTGTTTTATTGGGGTCTGTTCGATGGACCTGGAATTTGACTATTTCGTCCGCCGGTTTAAAGGAGGTGGACTTGGATCTTTTATCGAGTATCACATCGTCCCTATTCACCGTGGAGCGCAGCGCAGTCAGTTCCTCAGCCGCTAGGGCTTCGGATAGAGCCTCGAGGGCCAGTGCGGCTGTCTTGTTTTCGGCGTGGAGTGCTATGTCCGGATAACTAGCGAGAGTGATGATTCCGTGAATGTGACCTCTTCGGACCTATAATTATCTGGCGTCCTGAACACCACATCTAGTGTGATTTTTCCTGTACAGCGCGCTTCCCAACTGGGGATTATTCCTCTAAAGGTTGTGCTGCTTCGCTCAATGCGGTTCCAGCCTATTTCCATTTATTGAAGGGTTTCCTCATAAATGAGGTTCAATCCGCTGCCGCCATCCATGAGTACCTTGGTAAGACGAAAGCCGTCCACTATTGTTGCTACTTGGTAAGACCAATGCGGTTGGTGCTCGGGCTGTACGGAATTTAGGTTCATCACTGGCGTTAAAAGTAATAGCCGTGTCGCTCCATGGGTCTATTGTTGCTACTTGGTAGACTTCGGCAAGGCTGCGGAGTGTTCTTTTTCGCATATTATTTGATGCGAAATTCTCGAAGACTGTTAATACCATACTGGTGTCTCTGGGGTGGCTTTCTGTGGCTTCTGGAATTAGAAGATCTTTGCCAGTTTTTGCCACCTGCCGGAGTATCCAACATGCTCTAAGGCTATGAGTTGGTGTGGCGCCCTCTGCACTGTAAATTTTACAGGGTCCATTAAGCCATCCTTCCAGCACGGTTCCGTGCCCTGTAAAGGGCTTTTGCTTTTTGGTATTGAACTCGGGTGTCTAGCGATGATGCACCCTTTTATTTCGGACTGGGTTTGTATTCAAGGCCAGATTGTCCCAAAATTTTATTTTGGTTTTCCAGGCGCTTTCCATCGCACAGTACTTTCGTACTATGGACGCCAAGTAAGCAAAGCGTGTAATATCACGGCGACTTATGGCGTTGAGGATTCCCTTGTCTGTGCAATTATTGCAGAAGAATGAAATTGCGTCTTCCTCGCGGCAGTCCTTTATCCTGTTCATAACCAGGAGGAATCTGGCACAGTAATGATGTACTGTTTCTTCGGGATCTTGCCTAATTTGGGATAGATCGCTTATGTACAGGTGGGTGGGTGGAATCAAATCCGAAACCTCACCCAATCTGAGACCCAGGGGCCAAGGAGTTTCCGAACTCGGAAGTTTGGATTCTTGGATGCTCTCCAATGAATAGAGCCCGTCGCCTGACTTTAAGTTCAGGTCTTGAGTGATGTCCTCCCCTCCGCGGGTATCCGGCTTGGAGGGATCGGGAATCTGGACATAGCTAGTCCTTAAGATAGATGAAGGGTCGCCGCACTGTCCCTCTACCATGGCAACGTGATGGGTGACCTGGGGAGAGTTAATCTCTCTCAGATCGGGTTTACGCCCAATCTGGTCGTAATCCATAGCGACTCCTAGGGCGGTGAAGCAATCCAAGAGCTCGTTTAGGGAAGAGAGCTCCATTGGATCTAGCTGCTCAGCGAATTCCGAGCTGACGTGAAGATTGCTTTTGATGACCCGAGAGGTCATCGTCGGCACAGCAGCCGAACGGGCGGTCATAAGAAAACCACCTAGCCCGAGAGTCTGGCCGACAGCCAAAGCTCCCTTAGCAACGATGCCGTCTTTAAAGACGGGATGAGACATCCTTCCTGATGACGACGACACAGAGGAACTCTCAACGAAAGCACCAATGTCGGTGTCAAAACCGGCGGATCTCGGGTAGGGATTCCCGAACTGTGCATCTAGGCGGATGGTAACAGGAGGCAGGGGACACGATGTTTTACCCAGGTTCGGGCCCTCTTGATGGAGGTAAAACCCTACGTCCTGCTTGATTAATATTGATGATATGGGTAGTACAAGAGTAGATCTACCCCGAGACCAGAGAGGCTAAACCCTAGAAGCTAGCCTATGGTATGATTGTTGTTCGTCCTACAGACTAAAACCCTCCGGTTTATGTAGACACCGGAGAGGGCTAGGGTTACACAGAGTTGGTTACAATGGTAGGAGATCTACATATCCGTATCGCCAAGTTTGGCTTCCACGCCAAGGAAAGTCCCTTGCGGACACGGGACGAAGTCTTCAATCTTGTATCTTCATAGTCCAGGAGTCCGACCGAAGGTATAGTTCGGCTATCCGGACACCCCCTAATCCAGGACTCCCTCAGTCAACCTCTCTTGTTTTTGTAAATATGACTAGTTCATCGTTCCTAATTCAGCCTATTATGAATAAACATGTTTGCAATGACAATTAGAGATCATAGTCGCTCGTGTCATGCTTGATTAGCTATGAGTTATAATGATTTACCTTGCATGCCAACATGATATCGAAATGGTTGTGATGTGGTATGATGGGTTGGTATCCTCCTTTGAATGATTTAAGTGACTTGACTTGAAACAAATCAACATAGCCTTCACGATATTTATGTTCATGCTGGATTATATCCTCCTCATGCTTGCATCCAATGTTTATTAATTTTAATGCATGTTCATGACTGTTGTCGCTCTCTAGTTGGTCGCTTCCCAGTCTTTTGCTAGCCTTCACTTGTACTAAGCGGGAATACTACTTGTGCATCCAATCCCTTAAACCCCAAAGTTATTCCAGATGAGTCCACTATACCTTCCTATATGCGGTATCTACCTGCCATTCCAAGTAAATTTGTAGGTGCCAAACTCTAAACCTTCAAATAGACATTCTGTTTTGTATGCTCGAATAGCTCATGTATCAACTAGGGCTGCCCTTATCTTCCATGTTAGGCGGGTTATTCTCAAGAGGAGTGGACTCCGCTCCTCACTCACGAGAAAATGGCTGGTCACCGGGATGCCCAGTCCCATGCTTTATGCAAACTAAATCAAAATAATTGCAAACAAAACTCCCCCTGGGACTGTTGCTAGTTGGAGACACTCGTTGTTTCAAGCAAGTCATGGATTGATGCTTGTTGGTGGAGGGGAGTATAAACTTTACCATTCTGTTTGGGAACCGCCTATAATGTGTGGCATGGAAGATATTACCATATCTTAGTTGTTATGTTGATAATGAAACTATGCCGCTCAAAATATTATTTATCTCTATTTCAAAACCGAGCTCTGGCACCTCTACAAATCCCTGCTTCCCTCTGCGAAGGGCCTATCTATTTACTTTTATGTTGAGTCATCATCCTCTTATTAAAAAGCACTAGCTGGAGAGCACAACTGTCATTTGCATTCACTACTTTTAATTTATATTGGGTATGACTATGATTGGATCTCTTTTACCATGAATTACAACGTCTAGTCAGTCCTTGATCTTTAAAGGTTCTACATTTATGTTTTGTGGTCTTAGAAAGGGCTAGCGAGATACCATCTTGTTATATCATATTATGATTGTTTTGAGAAAGTGTTGTCATCCGATATTTATTATTATGGCTCGCTAGTTGAATATGCTATTCATATGAGTAAATATGAGACCTGAGAATTATTGCAAATGTGGTTAGTCATGATCTTTGCTGAAAACTTGAATGCTGGCTTTATATATTTACAACAACAAGAGCAAACAGAGTTTGTAAAAGTTTTTCTTTATCACTTTCAGTTTGTCAACTGAATTGCTTGAGGACAAGCAAAGGTTTAAGCTTGGGGGAGTTGATACGTCTCCATCGTATCTACTTTTCCAAACACTTTTGCCCTTGTTTTGGACTCTAACTTGCATCATTTGAATGGAACTAACCCAGAGTGACGCTGTTTTCAGCAAAATTGCCATGATGTTGTTTTATGTGCAGAAAACAATAGTTCTCGGATTGACCTGAAACTCCACGGAACATCTAGTTAAAAATAATAAAAAATCCTTACCAAAGATGAAGACCAGGGGCCCACACCCTGTCCACAAGGGAGGGGGCGCGCTCCCCTACACTTGTGGGTTATCAGTTGCTAGTAGTACTTCCATTAGTCTCCTTCATATTTTTGTGCCAATTTTTGACAGTAACATAATATTTATGCATCTGAGCTGTGTAGTCTACTTGAAATCTATGTTCCACTAAACTCATCGGGTGCCGTTTCGGGCCTCGAAACCAAAACCCATCAATTTATCTTTACCTTGTTCCCATCACATTCGAATGTACTAGTGCTACAATTAAGTGTAAGCCTGCTCACACCTACTAGTACGTACCAAACCTGAACATGTTCCCACTATGCAGGTATTAGTACTAGTGCTAGTACTCAGGTTGTAAAAAGGGGAACTACCTAACTGAAAATTAATCTAACTTTCCTCCTCATAAGTGCTTCTTCTTCGTCCGTCCTTGCCATGTCCGGTGCACATAGCTCTAGGTCGAGAACTACTCGTAACAAGGGAGTGGCAACCAAGGTTGCGGAAAAAAAGAGAGGGCTCGCCGCCACGCAGAGACCTCGAAAGATCTCTCACGGACTGGCGATTGCGGCGCTGGAGTCGTTATCCCTCGACGGCATGCCCAATCAGCTCAATAAGCAACTCAATAAACAAAAGGAGTTCATCCACGGCTTGGTGGAGCTGCTGAAGGACAGCCTCGACAACATGCCCGCTGAGCTCAATAAGCAGGGGGAGTTGACCGCCAGCTTGGTGATGCTACTGAAGAAGAGCATTGCCTCAGAGAAGAAGGCGACCAGTGAAATCCTGCAACTTCAGGAGGACAAGGAGAAGCCCTGCCACGAGCTCGACCTGCTGAAGGAGAAGAACACCGGATGGAAGAAGCTGCATGAGAGTAGTAGTTCCTTGATGAAGATGCTACAGGCCCTTCTCATGGAACAGAAGGAGGAGTTGGCGAAGCTCCGCATCGAGCACCCGGCTTCTATCAAGGTACATAATGCGGCCGTGGAACAGATGATGAAGGCTCGCATCGAGAAATCCCGCGGCATGGACACAATGAAGAAGATGGCCGAGGAGACGCGCAAGGAGATGGAGGTCATGGAGGCGATGAAGAAGCAGTTACGAATCCGCGACGAATTAGATCATTTGGGGTGATAATATTCCTTCTTCTTTTGCTCATGTGTTTCTTCTTTTGCTTCGGGTGTTTCGCCGCACGTGTCACGTTCTCTGCAAGCCATGAATAGAACAATGCTAACAATGAGATGACTAGCAAATTAGATCATTTTTTATCGCCATATGGAACTGGGCTGCCGTGTTTCATGCTCCTTCGTCGTAGTACTACTCCAGTGGAAAACTTGAGTATACCGCACGGTTCTTTGCTCCTCCTCAGGTCGTCGACACATTTATACGAGCAGTCAACTCACAAGGCTCCGTTGTCGGTGTCAAAACCGGTGGATCTCGGGTAGGGGGTCTCAAACTGTGCATCTAAGGCGGATGGTAAAAGGAGGTAGGGGACACGATGTTTACCCAGGTTTGGGCCCTCTCGATGGAGGTAATACCCTACTTCCTGCTTGATTGATCTTGATGATATGAGTATTACAAGAGTTGATCTACCACGAGATCATAGAGGTTAAACCATAGAAGCTAGCCTATGGTATGATTGTTGTTGTCCTACGGACTAAACCCTCCAGTTTGTATAGGCACCGGAGGGGGCTAGGGTTACACAGAGTCGGTTACAAGGAAGGAGATCTACATATCCATATTGCCAAGCTTGCCTTCCATGCCAAGGAGAGTCCCATCCGAACACGAGACGAAGTCTTCAATCTTGTATCTTCATAGTCCAATATCCCAGCCAAAGGATATAGTCCGGCTGTCCGGATACCCCCTAATCCAGGACTCCCTCAGTAGCCCTTGAACCAGGCTTCAATGACGATGAGTCCGGCGCGCAGATTTGTCTTCGGCATTGCAAGGCGGGTTCCTCCTCTGAATACTCCATAGAAGATTTTGAACACAAGGATAGTGTCCGGCTCTGTAAAACGAGTTCCACATACCACCGTGGAGAGAATAATATTTCCACAAAGCTAATCTGCTGAAGACCGTTCATAACGTGACATCACACCACGGCCCGTTCTTTACATGAACCATTTTTCCCAATTAGCCTGCCACCACATGCTTTGCGAGGCGGTTTTATTGGCACGTCTTGTCGGAGCAGAGATCGTGTCCCCCTTATTACGGGATTCTCATCAACACGGACGTGGGTAACCCAATCATGCCCGTTGGTATGACTCCTCGATTATAGGAAAGTCCTAAACGGTCACGAGGTGTATGCTCCGTATTCACCCTCTTTATAAAGAGACCAAGGCCTATCCTTTTTTCTTATCAAACTCAATCGAATCCTTCCCCCACCCCCTGCCTCGAGTTCCAACACCCAAGGCTTAGGTCAGGCGCTTCGGACCTTCAACATGTCTGGATCCAACCTTCAAGGTCGGTGGATGCCTTCCTCTGTCACAGAGGAGGACGTTAAGAAGCTAAGAGAGGCCATGTTTTTGACCGGCGAGATCTTGCACAGGCTGCCTGCTCAAGGGCAGGTCATTCCCACTCCCGAACCCGGTGAGAGCGTTGTATTCATCTCTCACTTTCTCCGAGGGCTAGGCCTCGCTCTACATCCTTTTGTCAGGGAGCTCATGTACTATTATGGGCTGGATTTCCATGACCTGGCCCTGGATTCAGTCCTTCATATTTCGTTGTTTATCGTCGTATGTAAGGCCTTCCTCCGCATTACCCCTCACTTCATCCTGTGGCTCAAGACATTCCATGTGAAGCCGAAGATGATCGAGCGGCGACACGCAGAGTGCGGAGGTGCCGTAATAAGCAAAAGTGTCGATGCTGAAAGTGCGTTATATCGACTATAGGGGGGTGAATAGGCGATTTTTATGAAATTCTTCACTGAGGAATTTGCCGGTGAGGAAATTTCTTGGTGAAGAACTACTAGCAGCGGAATAAGTACTCAAAAGTAAACATTACAGAACACAAGCATAGTCATCATGATGAAATGAAGACATGCACAGAGTATAGGAAGCGTAAGCACATGATAACACAGGATGAAGACAAACAGACTGTAGAGATTGAACTGAGGAAATTGAGAAAATCTTCAGTCAAAGTCTTCAAGCACAGATATGAACAAGCACACAACACAGTTATGAGGAAATGAAAGAGTTGAGGAAATAGAACCAGTAAGCTTGGTGAAGACAATGATTTGGTAGACCAGTTCCAACTACTGTCTCAGTTGTACGTCTGGTTGGAGCGACTGAGTATTTAAACTCGAGGACACATAGTCCCGGACACCCAGTCCTGAACACGCAGCTCAGGACACCAAGTCCTCACCGTATTCTCCTGAGATAAGGTCACACAGACCTCGTGGTAAGTCTTCAGGCGACTTCCAAACCTTCAAAAACTTGGTCACTTGGCGATCCACAATTCCTCTTGGATGCTCTAGAACATGACGTCTAACTGTCTGGAAGAAGCACAGTCTTCAAAGGTAACAAGCGTCGGATCCACGCAGGATCAATCTCTTCAGTGATGCTCAATCACTTGGGGTTTGTAGGTGTTTGGGTTTGGGTTTTTCCTCACTTTATGATTTTCGCTCAAAGTCCTCGGAGGATGGGCTGCTCTCAAATGACAAGTGTCACTTTCTCTCGGAGCAGGCAACCAGCTAGTGGTTGTAGGGGGCAGCTATTTATAGCCTAGGGAGCAGCCTGACATGATAAGACATAAATGCCCTTCAATGATAGATATTTTGGGACAGCTGGCGCATAGCACAACAACGGTCGGAATTTTGAGTCGAAAAATCCTCAGGGCTATCATGTTCCTCAGTGTGTAGGCAATCCGCACTGGCGAATTCCTAACTCCTCAGTCAGAACAAATTCCTCAGAGACTAGAAGAACTTCATCTCTGTCACTGAAGAATATGACTGGACTGTATGAGATTTCTAATGGCTTCGCTCGAAGGGATTGGTAGGTGTAGGATTTTGAGTTGAGCATCAAATGGAAATTTTTCCTTAGTATTTCCTCAACCCCCTTTAACAGTAGGTGTTTCCTATGACTCAAGAAAGAGAAAATGAAACTATGAAAAAAAAGTCTTCAAGCTTCATGTTCCTCGAATGAATACCAAGTCTTCAAGGTCACACCAATTTCTTCACTTTCAAAGTCTTCAGAAAATAATCAGAAATCCAAAGTCTTGAGTCGAAGAACTTCAGTTTTAGGGGTCGACTTTCTCTGTAAAAATCAAACTCCTCATAGACTTATAGACCTGTGTACACTCACAAATGCATTAGTCCCTTAACCTATAAGTCTTCAATACACCAAAATCACTAAGGGGCACTAGATGCACTTACAATCTCCCCCTTTTTGGTGATTGATGACAATATAAGCTAAGTTTTCAATGGGGATAACCATATAAAGTGTAAATACTGATATTGACGAATTTGATTGCAAGATATAGAAGAACTCCCCCTGAATATGTGCATGGTGAGGAATTTGCTTTTGAAGCATTGCACACTTGAAGAGTAGAATCATGGAGATCTCCCCCTATATCTTGTAATTCATACACGCATTTGACATATCACAGTGAAGAATTTGAAATGCATGATGAAATATGGTGACTGATGTAATTCAGCATGCGTGCATTAGCATATATGAGGAATAAGCATGGAGAAACACATATCGAAAGTATCAGAGCACCATCGGGTTTAAGTTTACAACTCGATCCAATAAAGTCTCAGAAGAATGCGAGTTGTAACTTAAAAAACTCCCATATAGAAAGACCCGCTTGAAGACTAACTCAGAATTCTCCCCCTTTGTCATCGAATGACCAAAAGGATCGAATATGAGGACTAACGCCCCTGAAGAATATCAAGTTGATGAAGGAGCGCCAGCGTTCTTGGGGTCGTTTGTCGTAGTAGGGCCTGCCATAGTGTCGTCTAAGTCTTCATTCTCAGCAGTGTCACGCGATGAAGAATATGAGCTGGCCACCAGAGAAGGAACCTTGACCTTCTTGAATTTCTTCGGTGGAGGTGCAGACCAGTCAAAATCTTCCTTGAGACCCATTTTCTTGAGATCTTCTTCACCATACAGATGTGACAAAATGGCCCAGTGCGACCGAAGACTTCATGGAGGTAGTAATGGTTTTTTCTTCACTGCATTGTGTGTAGCAGTCCTGTTGTGAAGAAATGAACCAAACTGATGCTTAACCCATTTATGATTTCGATCCACCTTATGGTGAAGACTAAGAAGAAGCTCACAATCAGTCATCACATGAGGATCAGTGGCTTGAGGAGTAGACTTGGGTGTATTGGCAGAGTCATGTGTGGAAGCGTCATCATTGGTGGAATAAGAGGAAGCTTTGCGAAACTGACCATCCAATGGACGAATGCCTTCATCTATAACAGCTGGTGCCTTGCCCTTTTCATCAACTGACGAATAGGTCTGCTTGAGGACATCAATCGAGGGCAAGTAGCTGAGGTGATTCTGAAAATCAGCTTTGTAGTTGAGTGAAGACCTTGTCCTGAGGAATCTCATAATCCAAGGTGCATAAGGCTTCAGATCAAACAGAGACAGTGCAACATTTGCCAGAGTCGTCATGAAGAAATCGTGATAATTAACAGGAATGCCATGAAGGATGTTGAATACCAGATTCTTCATGATGCCAACAATTTCCTCATCAGATGAGTCATGGCCTTTGATATGACTCATTGTCCTCGTAAGAATACGATAGACAGTTCTGGTCACATAAAGTAATTCCTTCACGAGGAATTTGGTTCGTGGGGCCTGACCTGGCTTCAAAGGTTTCATCGGAACCTGCATGTAGTGATTTGTAAGCTCAGGTTCACTGTAGATGCAACGACCTTCTTCAAGGGGAGGACTAAGTGGTAGGGCACGAAGCAATTCAGTAGCTGGTGCTGTGTAGTGAGTGTTCTTATACATCCAGTCCAGCACCCACAAATTCACATCTTCAGAATCTCCTGTGATGTGCAGCGTCGCATAAAATTGAAGAATCAGTTCTTCATTCCAATCGCAGATGTCAGAGCAAAAATTTAACAGTCCAGCATCGTGAAGAACACTGAGGACTGGCACGAAGCATGGCAGAGATTCCATATCCACGTGAGGAATGCGCTCATGGTAGAAGATTTTCTCTTTGTTGAACATCACCGAGGAATAGAAATTTTCTTGACTAGCAGTCCAGAAATGCCTCTTCCTTATGCGAGCAGAATCATTTGGGTTGTAGTCTTCGAAGAATACGTGCTCGCCGAAGAAATCATCAGCCTTGAAATTTTGCTTGCGTGAGAATGGATCATTTGGATTGGGTAGAGGAGTGTCAGTGAGTTGCATCACAACCTCAGGAATCGCAATCTCAGGTTCTTTGGGCTGAGGAATTTCTAGTTCCTCTTTAGTGGCAATCTACTTCTTCAGGTGTTCAGCAGCAGCAGTTTCTTCAGCACTAGTGGTTGGAATTTCCTCATGTACAGATGAAGTGGGGTGAGTTTCTTCAGAGCCCATTTGAACAGTTTGTGCAGGGGACTGAGGTATCTACTGCAATGGTGTGAACATTGGAGAGTTTGGATGCTGACTTTCCCAGAATTCATCACTCATCACTGGTGTGGAGCAGCCAACGTCCACATATTCATCTTCCATTTCTTCAACGCTAGCCTCTTCAGCTGTGAACTGAGGCATAGGCGAGGAGATAACAGGTGTTGAAGGGATCATATCCACGTCAATTTCTTCATCAATCCGCTCTGACGAAGCAGTAGAATGATTTTCTTCATCAGATCCACTAGGGATCTCATATTCTTCATCGAAAGGAACAAGTTCCTTTGATGGCATGGTAGAGAGAGGAACATCATCAACGGAATTTTCAAACGAGCTGGTCAAAGGCTTCATCTTCTTCGGAGATGAAGAATCTGAAGTAGCTAATGCTTTCCTTTTCTTCACTGCTGCATGCTCTACAGCCTTGGTCTTCTTCACATCTAATGCAGATGGAAGGATCGGAGTTGGTGTTAGCGCAGGAGGAGCGGAGGGATCTGGTTGATTTTCTTCAGGCACAACTGATGCAATTGCCCTGATCTCTTCAGTTTCTTCAGGCACACCACTAGTGGATGCCCTGCCAATTTCTTCAGCGGCTGGAATGCAGTCATCAGCCCTGGGACTCACATGTTCTTCTGCAGCCTGATTTTCATCAGCAGTGCTGGCATGTTCTTCAGTCGGCTGAGCAAATGCTTCCGCTTGAGGAATTTCCTGTTGCGTTGGGGCAGTAACATTGGAAGTGAAGTTATCAGCAAGTCTTACAAAATGAACCTTGGCTCCAAGCCAATCAGTGCGGTATGCGTCAAATTCATAATTGAGTTTCTTGATCTCAGTTTGAATATTGACAAGTTCTTCAGTTGTCATAGAGACAACATTTTTCTTCAGATAGCGCTCCTTCTTGTAGTGCGCTTTCTTGATCTTCCTGGACTTCTCAAATTTCCATTTTATTCTTGAATGAAGTGGGTCAGCATGTGACTTTGGCCAGGAGTTAGCTTGAAATCAGGCATGGGAGTGTTGGGGTCCTTGTGCCAAACATCAATGTATTCGAGGATCAACTTGGGATCCAAAAGCAGTGGCACATTTGTTCCCTTGGCTCTAGCGGCCCTGACTTGCCTATCTCTGATGATTTCAGCAAGTTCATCATCATAAGCTTCGTCTTCTTCAGACGACACTTGGAAGGTGACTTGTTCTTTTGAGGACTAGGGCGAGGACCTCGTCTAGTAGTGGCCTTTGTCTTCAGTAGAGAGGGTCCCGTTGAGGAATTTGGTGCAGCTGAGGAACTAGCTGAAGCTCCTGAGGCAATTGAGACGCCTGTGGTCCTTTTGACACGCAGCGAGATGCACAGGTGCAGAGGACTTTGTTGGAGCGGCCGAAGACTTTGGCGGAGGAGCTGAGGACTTTTGAGGAGCAGGAGCAGCATGAGGAATTGGCCGTGAGGGCTTTGAGGATTCTGGCCGTGAGGGCATTGCTGAGGAACTTGGCCTTGAGGGCACTGTTGGTGAAGCACTTGGCTTGTGCGCAGGCTTCTTTGACATAGCCTTCTTCGCCTTGACAGCAGAGGCCTCAGCAGAGGCAGCAGCAGTAGAGTCTTCATTGAATTTCTTCACTACTTCTCTGGCTTGCTTAGCCAACTTGGCTTGGCGCTTGGCCCATTCATCAGGATGGTCCTCACCGCGCTTGAGGCTGGTGGGATCTTCTTCTTGGCCAGGTGCCAATGGAGGTCTTGGGCATGGAGGATTGAGTATGAATTTCTTCATGTACTTGGGAGTAACATACCTGTACTCCCTCCACTCTCTTGCCCATATCCTTTCTATCCTCTGTATGCGCACCTTGCGCTGATTTTTGTCATCTTTTCCAAACTTGGCCTCATTAGGAGTGCAGCAATCCTTGTATATGTCATCAGGTATTTCAAACGTTGTATTAACCTCAGCCCTCTTTCCTACTTTCTATGGCTTCTTACCATCAGCCATTTTCTTCAGTTGAGGAATTTGAACAATTGAATTCTATGAAGAAGTATGCAACTTTTCTTCGAGGAAGGCTGCAAATGAGTTAAGTTGATGAGAACCTAGTGATTCAGCAACTGACATGAGTACGTGTGAATAGAGTATAGTTGCGAGGAATTTGGAGAGGTCATATGCGTTCTCAGAAGGTTTTGTAAAAAGAACAAGTTTGAGGAATTTGACTAGATGAGTCTTGTAGAACTTCACTAAGCGTTCTTTGTCTTAGGTTCCAGAGATGTGTAGATCAAAAATACACACATTTGAGGAATCTTGAAGAAAAAACATAGCTTAGAGAAACGAATCAAGAAAAGATGATATGAGAGGTGTTTTAGTGTGTGAAGATATGAAGAAAAACACCTTTGAAGATTTTGTAGATAATCATTCGAATCAACGAGGGCAGTAAAAGTAACTTTTAATTACCCTGGATGAAGAACACGATGAACAGTGAGGTGGAGAGGTGAAGTTCGTCTGTGTAGATCTTCCACGCCCTAACTCGGCGGCGGCGGAGTGAAGATTTCCGCGGCCGGCGCGAGTACGGTGAAGACGAGGTTGAGGCAATGAAGCTCTTCCTCACCGGCGATGATGATGTAGCTGCAGCGCTAGGGTTTGAGAAGCTCGAGCTGGAGAGAGGTCGAGCGGAGTATAAGAAGTGAGGATGGGGAAGAGGGGTATTTATAGCCACGGTGAAAAACTGTTCGCCCGAAGAAATTGGACGAACATGCCCCTGACCCTTCTCATTCGCTTGACATGTGTCACCCACGTACTTAGAGGTGGAGATCATGTGCGATTGTGGACAAAGGATAAGTGTATCTTGGGATGCGGAATGGTTTGAGCGGCAAAGCCGAAAATATAGATAAGATAGGTTTTAAAGTTCCATTTGCAATTTCTTCAGCTGACAAGGACATAGTGAAGATTTTGAACGAGTTTCAAATAGAACGCACATGAAGAATTTGTGAATAGATTGGGTTGAGTTCAACATAGAGGGGGAAGGGTCCGATCACATTCACTTAGCAGAAAAACCAACTTGAAGAATTAGCAATAAGTGAATGCTGTAGAGGACATAAACTCATAAACTCATATATATATATAGCCAATGAAGAAAAACAACAGAAGCAGTGAAGACAATGCAAAGTTGAAGAATATGAACAACTGAGGAAGTTCAACTTTTGGTGGTGGCGTGACCCACCGTATAAGAATTATGATTTTAGACACCGCATACAATTATCGTAGGGTTCTAAGAATCAATTCTTCGTTAATTTCTTCACACTTAGAGTGTTATTCTTCATTGATTGAAGAAAAATGTTTCTTCATGTGTTGCACATCTAAGTCATCAATTTTTCATAAGTGTTAGGATGAGTGTCCTTTTCAAAGAACATTCGAAGATTCTAGGATATTTATCTCACACCCCAATTGCTAAATCTCTTCTCATCCAAGGGCTTTGTGAATATATCGGCTAGCTGTTCTTCAGTCTTCACATGATCAATAGAAATGTCGCCCTTCAACACATGATCACGAAGAAAATGATGATGAATCTGAATGTGCTTAGTCTTCGAGTGCTGTACTAGGTTGTGAGCAATCTTTATGGCAGTCTCATTGTCACAGAAGAGAGGCACATTCTTCATGTTGACGCCGTAGTCCTTGAGAGTTTGCTTCATCCATAGCAATTGAGCACAGCAAGAACCAGCAGCAATGTACTCAGCAGTAGATAGTGATATGCAGTTCTGTTTCTTCAAGGTCCAACACACCAAAGATTGTCCGAGGAAATGACATGTACCAGATGTTGACTTGCGGTCCACATGATCACCAGCATAGTCAGAGTCAGAATATCCAATGAGATCAAAAGCCGAGCCCTTGGGGTACAATAATCCAGGTGTTGGTGTGTGAGCTTGATATTGAAGAATATGCTTCACAACCTTATGGTGTGATTCCTTCGGTGTAGCTTGAAATCGGGAACACATGCAAACACTAAGCATTATATCTGGCCTAGAAGCACATAAGTACAATAAAGAGCCAATCATATAGGGGTATACCTTATGATCAAAGTTGATACAATTTTCAACAGTGCACAGATGGCCATTTGTTGGCATAGGAATTTTGACACCTTTGCAATCTTGCATGCCGAATTTCCTCAGTACATCCTTGAGGTATTTCTCCTGAGATATGAATATGCCATTGCGTTGTTGACTAATTTGAAGACCTAAGAAGAATTTCAACTCTCCCATCATAGACATTTGATATTCTTAACTCATCATATAGGTAAATTCATCACTATAACGTTGGCTAGTACAGCCAAAGATAATATCATCAACATATATTTGGCACACAAACAATTCACCATCATCAGATTTAGTGAAAAGGTAGCGTCGAGTGAACCAGGTTTGAAGCCTTTCTTCATGAAGAATTCCTTCAAGGTATCATATGCTACCTCTTGAGCTTGCGTTGGTTTTCCCCGAAGAGGAAGGGATGATGCAGCAGAGTAGCGTAAGTTTTTCCCTCAGTTTTTGAGAACCAATGTATCAATCCAGTAGGAGGCCACGCTCAAGTCCCTCTTACCCGCACAAAACGATAGCTACTGGCAACCAACGTGATTAGGGGTTGGCAATCCCTTCCGGTCACTTACGAGAGTGAGATCTGATAGATATATATTTTTGGTATTGTTGGTATAAAGATGCAAAGTAAAAAGTAAAGGAAAAGTAAAAAAGCAAAGCAAGATTAAAGTGATGGAGATTGATATGATGAGAATAGACCCGGGGGCCATACGTTTCACTAGTGGCTTCTCTCAAGAGCATAAGTATTCTACGGTGGGTGAACAAATTACTGTTGAGCAATTGACAGAGTTGAGCATAGTTATGAGAATATCTAGGCATGATCATGTATATAGGCATCACGTCCGTGACAAGTAGACCAAAACGATTCTGCATCTACTACTATTACTCCACTCATCGACCGCTATCCAGCATGCATATAGAGTATTAAGTTAAAAACAGAGTAACGCCTTAAGCACGATGACATGATGTAGAGAGATAAATTCATGCAATATGAAATAAACCCCATCTTGTTATCCTCGATGGCAACGATGCAATACATGCCTTGCTGCCCCTTCTATCACTGGAAAGGACACCGCAAGATCAAACCCAATGCTAAGCACTTCTCCCATGGCAAGAACTACCAATCTAGTTGGCCAAACCAAACGGATAATTCAAAGAGACTTGCAAAGATAACAAATCATACATAAAAGAATTCAGAGAAGATTCAAATATTATTCATAGATAGACTTGATCATAAACCCACAATTCATCGTTCTCAACAAACACACCACAAAAAGAAGATTACGTCGAATAGATCTCCACAAGAGAGGGGGAGAACTTTGTATTGGGATCCAAAAAGAGAGAAGAAGCCATCTAGCTACTAACTATGGACCTGAAAGTTTGAGGTAAACTATTCACACTTCATCGGAGAGGCTATGATGATGTAGAAGCCCTCCATGATGACGGCCCACTCCGGAACAGGCCCCAAGATGGGATCTCGTGGATACAGAAAGTTGCGGCGGTGGAATTAGGTTTTTGGCTCCGTATCTGTTCGTTTGGGGGTATGTAGGTATATATAGGAGGAAGGAGTACGTCGGTGGAGCTCCGAGGGGCCCACGAGGCAGGGGGCACGCCCTAGGGGGGGGGCGCCCCCCACCCTCATGACCACCTCTCTGATGCCTTGGCGTAGGGTCCAAGTCTCCTGGATCATGTTCGGTGAGAAAATCACGTTTCCGAAGGTTTCATTCCGTTTGGACTCCGTTTGTTATTCCGTTTCTTCGAAACACTGAAATAGGCAAAAAGACAGCAATTCTGGGTTGGGCCTCTGGTTAATAGGTTAGTCCCAAAAATAATAAAAAAGTGGAAAATAAAGCCCAATATAGTCCAAAACAGTAGATAATATAGCATGAAGCAATCAAAAATTATAGATACGTTGGAGACGTATCTGGCATCCCCAAGCTTAATTCCTGCTCGTCCTCGAGTAGGTAAATGATAAAAAGAGAATTTTTGATGCGGAGTGCTACTTGGCATAATTTCAATGCAAATATTCTTAATTGTGATATGAATATTCAGATTCGAAAGATTCAAGACAAAAGTTTATATTGACATAAAAATAATAATACTTCGAGCATACTAACAAAGCAATTATGTCTTCTCAAAATAACATGGCCAAAGAAAGTTATCCCTACAAAATCATATAGTCTGGCTATGCTCTATCTTCACCACACAAAGTATTTAAATCATGCACAACTCCGATGACAAGCCAAGCAATTGTTTCATAGTCTAACTTTTTCAATCTTCATGCAATACATGAGCGTGAGCCATGGATATAGCACTATAGGTAGAATAGAATGGTGGTTGTGCAGAAGACAAAAAGGAGAAGATAGTCTCACATCAACTAGGCGTATCAATGGTCTATGGAGATGCCCATCAATAGATATCAATGTGAGTGAGTAGGGATTGCCATGCAACGGATGCACTAGAGCTATAAGTATATGAAAGCTCAAAAAGAAACTAAGTGGGTGTGCATCCAACTTGTTTGCTCATGAAGACCTAGGGCAATTTGAGGAAGCTCATCATTGGAATATACAAGCCAAGTTCTATAATGTAAAATTCCCACTAGTATATGAAAGTGATAACATGAGAGACTCTCTACTATGAAGATCATGGTGATACTTTGAAGCACAAGTGTGGTAAAAGGATAGTAACATTGTCCCTTCTCTCTTTTTCTCTCATTTTTTTATTTTTATTTTTTTATTTGGGCCTTTTCTCTCTTTTTTATGGCCTCTTCTTTTTTTATTTGGGCTTCTTTGGCCTCTTTTATTTATTTTTCGTCTGGAGTCTCATCCCGACTTATGGGGGAATCATAGTCTCCATCATTCTTTCCTCACTTGGGACAATGCTCTAATAATGATCGTCACACTTTTATTTTTCTTAAAACTCAACAATTACAACTCGATACTTAGAGCAAAATATGACTCTATGTGAATGCATCCGACGGTGTACCGGGATGACAATGATGAAGTGTGTCATAAAAGGAATGGTGGAAAGTTGCATGGAAATATATCTCGGAATGGCTATGGAAATGCCATAATAGGTAGGTATGGTGGCTGTTTTGAGGAAGGTATATGGTGGGTGTATGATACCGGTGAAAAGTGCGCAGTATTAGAGAGGATACCAAAGGTGGAAGGGTGAGAGTGCGTATAATCCATGGACTCAACATTAGTCATAAAGAACCCATATACTTATTGCAAAAATCTAGTAGTTATCAAAGCAAAGTATTACGCGCATGCTCCTAGGGGGATAGATTGGTAGGAAAAGACCATCGCTCGTCCCCGACCACCACTCATAAGGAATACAATCAATAAATAAATCATGCTCCGACTTCATCACATAATGGTTCACCATACGTGCATGCTACGGGAATCACAAACTTTAACACAAGTATTCTTTAAATTCACAACTACTCAACTAGCATGACTTTAATATTATCACCTCCATATCTCAAAACAATTATCGTGTTTCAATCTTTTCTTAGTATTCAACACACTCAAAATAACGTTTCACAAATCTTGAATACCAAGCATATTATTATTATTAAGCAAATTACCATGCTATTAAGACTCTCAAAATAATTTAAGTGAAGCATGAGAGATAAATAGTTTCTTTAAAACAAATCCACCACCGTGCTCTAAAAGATCTAAGTGAAGCACATAGAGCAAAATTATAACGCTCAAAATATATAAGTGAAGCACATAGAGAAAAACTACTTAGCTCAAAATATATAAGTGAAGCACATAGAGTATTCTATCAAATTTTAATTCATGTATGGCTCTCTCAAAAGGTGTGTACAGCAAGGATGATTGTGGCATACTAAATCACAAAGACACAAATAATACAAGACGCTCCAAGCAAAACACATATCATGTTGGTGAATAAAAAAATAGCTCCAAGTAAATTACCAATTGAAGTGGACGAAAGAGGGGATGCCTTCCGGGGCATCCCCAAGCTTTGACTTTTTGGTGTCCTTGTATTATCTTTCGGGTGCCATGGGCATCCCCAAGCTTAGGCTCTTTCCACTCCTTGTTCCATAATCCATCAAAAGAATTCACCCAAAACTTGAAAACTTCACAACACAAAACTTAAAGTAGAAAACTCATGAGCTCCGTTAGCGAAAGAAAACAAAATACCATTTCAAGGTACAGTAATTAACTCATTATTTATTTATATTGGTGTTAAACCTACTGTATTACAACTTCTCTATGGATTACAAACTATTTTAGTAGCCATAGATTCATCAAAATAAGAAAACAACACACGAAAAACAGAATCTGTCAAAAACAGAACAGTCTGTAGTAATCTGTAGCTAGAGCAAGATCTGGAACCCCAAAAATTCTGAAATAAATTTCTCGACGTGAGGAATTTATCTATTAATCATCTTCAAAAATAATTAACTAAATATCACTCTTGAAATAAAAACGAAAGCAGTTCTCATGAGCGCTAAAGTTTCTGTTTTTTTACAGCAAGTTCAACAAGACTTTCCCCATGTCTTCCCAACGGTTCTACTTGGAACAAACACTAATTAAACACAAAAAATACAACCAAAACAGAGGCTAAATAATTTATTTATTAAATAACAGCAAGGATAAATATTGGGTTGACTCCCAACAAGCGCTTTTTTTAAAGCCTTATAGCTAGGCATAATATTTCAATGATGCTCACATGAAAGATAAGAATTGAAGCACAAAGAGAGCATCATAAAACACGTGACAAACACATATAAGTCTAACATACTTCAAATTCATAGACATCTCATAGGCAAAAAAATTAGCAAGGCAAGCAAAAACTAGCATATGCAAGGAAGCGGAAAGAAACAATAGCAATCTCAACATAACGAGAGGTAATTTAGTAACATGAAAATTTCTACCACCATATTTTCCTCTCTCATAAATATTACATGTAGGATCATAATCAAATTCAACAAAATAGCTATCACATAAAATATTTTCAACACGATCCACATACATGCAAAGTTGAGACTCTTCCAAAATAGTGGGATTAACATTAACTAAAGTCATGACTTCTCCAAACCCACTTTTATCAAAATTTCATAAGATTGAATGTTCTCCAAATATGTGGGTTTAAAGTTGACATTCTTCCAAACCCACTTTAAATAATATTGCAAACACTATTATCAATCTCATATTCATCATGGGGCTTAAATAAATTTTCAAGATCATAAGAAGAATCACCCCAATCATGATCAATGCAACAAGTAGAGGACATAGTAAAACTAGCATCCCCAAGCTTAGGGTTTTGCATATTATTAGCACAATTTACATAAATAAAATTTATAATGGAATCATTGCAATCATGATTTTTATTCAAAGATCTATCATGAATCGCTTCATATAGTAATTCATCACACTTTTCAGATTCACGAATTTCAAGCAAAACCTCATAAAGATAATCTAGTGCACAAAACTCACTAGCAATTGGTTCATCATAACTGTATATCTTAAAAAGATTAGCAAGTGGATGAGGATCCATAGATCTTAGGTTCTCTGTTTAGTAATAAATAAATGACTATTCCAACCATACGAGCAAACAAGAAGCAAGCGGGCAAAAAGAGGGAAATAGGGAAAGAGAGGGAGGAGGAGAAGGAGATTGGGAAAGAGAGGGCGAATAAAACGACAAGGGTGAACTGGGGGAGAGGAAAATGAGAGGCAACTGGAAAATAGTGTAATGCGAGAGATAGGGATTGTGATGGGTACTTGGTATGTTGACTATTTGCGTAGAGTCCCTAGCAACGGCGCCAGAAATCCTTCTTGCTACCTCTTGAGCTTGCGTTGTTTTCCCCGAAGAGGAAGGAATGATGCAGCAGAGTAGCGTAAGTATTTCCCTCAGTTTTTGAGAACCAAGGTATCAATCCAGTAGGAGGCCACGCTCAAGTCCCTCGTACCTGCACAAAATGATAGCTACTCGCAACCAACGCGATTAGGGGTTGTCAATCCCTTCACGGTCACTTACGAGAGTGAGATCTGATAGATATAATATTTTTGGTATTTTTGGTATAAAGATGCAAAGCAAAAAGTAAAGGCAAAGTAAAAAAGCAAAGCAAGATTAAAGTGATGGAGATTGATATGATGAGATAGACCCGGGGGCCATAGGTTTCACTAGTGGCTTCTCTCAATAGCATAAGTATTCTATGGTGGGTGAACAAATTACTATTGAGCAATTGACAGAATTGAGCATAGTTATGAGAATATCTAGGCATGATGTTGTATATAGGCATCATGTCCGTGACAAGTAGACCGAAACGATTCTGCATCTACTACTATTACTCCACTCATCAACCACTATCCAGCATGCATCTAGAGTATTAAGTTAAAAACAGAGTAACGCCTTAAGCAAGATGACATGATGTAGAGAGATAAATTCATGCAATGTGAAATAAACCCCATCTGGTTATCCTCGATGGCAACGATGCAATACGTGCCTTGCTGCACCTTCTGTAACTAGGAAAGGACACCGCAAGATCGAACCCAAAGCTAAGCACTTCTCCCATGGTAAGAACTACCAATCTAGTTGGCCAAACCAAACGGATAATTTGCAGAGACTTGCAAAGATAACTGTCGGTGTCAAAACCGGCGGATCTCGGGTAGCGGGTCCCGAACTGTGCGCCTAGGCCGGATGGTAATAGGAGGCAAGGGACACGATGTTTTACCCAGGTTCGGGCCCTCTCGATGGAGGTAAAACCCTACGTCCTGCTTGATTAATATTGATGATATGGGCAGTACAAGAGTAGATCTACCACGAGATCGGAGAGGCTAAACCCTAGAAGCTAGCCTATGGTATGATTGTAGTTTTGTATGTTGTCCTACAGACTAAAACCCTCTGGTTTATATAGACACCGGAGAGGGTTAGGGTTACACAAAGTCGGTTACAATGGTAGGAGATCTACATATCAGTATCGCCAAGCTTGCCTTCCACGCGAAGGAAAGTCCCTGCCAGACATGGGACGGAGTCTTCAATCTTGTATCTTCATAGTCCAGGAGTCCGGCCAAAGATATAGTCCGGCCATCCAGACACCCCCTAATCCAGGACTCCCTCAGTAGCCCCCGAACCAGGCTTTAGTGACGATGAGTCCGGCGCGCAGATTGTCTTCGGCATTGCAAGGCGGGTTCTCCTCCAAATTCCATGTACCTATTGAATAAAGTCCGGTTTCTTGTAGATGTTGTGCTCCTTGGCTTCTACGCCCAATAATGGCCGCTTCCCATGTGTCAAACGAATATGAAAAGTCTGAGTGTTTTTACATTCACACCCCTAGCTGCGTAAATGAGCTGACCTATTTAAGGGGACGAGGATTTAGATCCAAACCACATCTTCCCCCGTTCGCGAGTGTTCATCAGAGCGCATCCGACAAAGGTCCATTCCACCATGGCCAGCCATCGCGACTCCTCCTCTCGCCCTTCCAGCCCTCAGCCTGGATATTCGGGGAGATGCTCCATCCCGCATAGCGAGCTAGTGACGCTCCAGACCAAGGGATTTCTCCCCCGGGCCTATATGGTCCTGGTTCGAGCCGGCCTTGCCATCTATAATGGCCGAGAGCAAGCGGAGAGTGCCCCTAATCCCTCCAAAGGGGAGCGGGTGTGCCTCGTCCCTTATTTAATAAGGGGGCTGGGATTTCCAATCCATCCATTTCTCCGAGGGCTCCTGGAGTTCTATGGCCTCCAGCTACACAATCTCACGCCTGCCTCCGTATTGCATATCGCGGGCTTCGTAGCCCTCTGCGAGCTGTTTTTGGGTATCAAGGCTCATTTCGGGCTATGGAAAAGGTTATTCTGCCTTGTGCCCCGCTCTAAGGAGGGGTCAATGTATCAAGTGGGCGGAGCCGAAGTGTGGCGCATCGCTGGGACCGGATATCTGTCCGAAACCCCAAAGAAGGCGTCCGAAGACTGGCCCTCGGAATGGTTCTATATAGAAGACGTCCCGCTGCCGGATCCTGTCCGGATCGGCCTCCCTGAATTCGACAGTGCTCCCTTAAAGAAGCGCCTAAGCTGGCGTCCATGGAGCCCTCAGAGGGAAAGTGACAGGGACATCATTTACCTGATGGGCCGAATAAGATTGTTAGGCCATTCCGGACTAACCATGATCGAGGTTATGGCCGAATGCATTATGCGGGGGGTGCAACCGCTTCAGTATGGAAGCCACCCCATGTGGGACTTCAACGGGGAGGACGACGCCACCCGCTACGGCCGTAAGCGGCCGGATTCAGCTGCCGCTCTACTAAAGATCTTGTCCACTTTGTATAAGGGAGAAGAGGAGGAATTTCTCCGCGTCAACCCACAGGGTGGATTCTCTATGCACAATCCCCCAAGCTGGGTAAGCGGTCATATTTACTTGCCCATCCGTTTTGTATTCCCATTGTTAAATATTCAGTCTGACGACTTCAACGCAAGAACTACGCTGGGCTGTTAAGGAAATAAGCCGCCCTCCTCCACAACCCAAGGACCCAGGACGGTCCCTCGACCCAGCCTCTCAAGAGGATCCGGACATATCTGTGCAGCTGATTGATGGAGTGTTCCATCAATTGAGTAAGGACAATGCCTTGGTGGCCATTACGGTACCCAGGGCTAATCCCGGCCTCCCAGGTAACTGAGATCGAAGTCCCAGTACCCCGAATAGGTGTCCGCCCTCTTGTGTTTTTAGTTTCCTGATTACAACCGAACTTTGCAGGGGAGGTTTTTAAGGCGGAAGGCCGAACCTGCGGCGACAAGCCAACGAGGGGCTGCAGGGCCCCGTGGGTAGAAAAGAAGTGCAATCCGGACCGAGGCGTCAGCGCAAAGGTATGGCGTGCCCCCTTATCCCATATGTTATACCTTCGAGGCACATTGACACTCGTGCTCTCTTTAGGATAAAGAGACCTCACTGGACTATATCCGGAGAGGCTGCCAATCGCGCCTCCACCAGCCAGGCTCCAAAGCCTGGTCCGGAGGCGGAGGCGAACGCAAGGCGCGCGCCAGACGCTCCTGCGACGGAGGATGTGGACGGGTTGTCTGCCACCAACTATGAGGTGGAGAGTGCCATGAACCACAGGCATCGCCGAACAATTCTTTGCGACGCTTGTTTGTCCCATGGGGCGTTAGATGCCTTCAACTCGGGAGATGCGTACCTCCGTGCCGCTCAAAATGGTCTAGCCAGAGCCATGGAGCAATATATAAAAGACATACGGGTAAGAAAATTTTGGTAATTATATATATACCAGTAGCCCCCGAGACTTGAAACAGTTAGAATAACTGATTTAAGGCTCATTTGTTATGCAGGTTCTTACAGAAAAGAATTCCCTACTGTCCAAGGAGCTGGAAGAGTGCAAAGCCCCACCTAAGGCCGCACTAGCCGCGGCAGGGGAGCCCAAGGAGACCCCCTCTGGTAATATACACTTCGAAAGATAAGTATTTTGCGAAGCACGGCATGGGTGCGAATCTGATAAATGAAATTGCAGATGGCGCCGGATTGAATCCGTGAAGGAGAATCAGCGGCTTTGGCGCGGCATATGTAGTAAGTGCTTAAACGAACCTTTGAAAGAAAGTTCGGCGGGGAAGTCGACTAACAGAGCAATGTCTGTAGGTGTGCTAACAGGTCGTCCTGCAGAGGAGATGCCCGGTTCTACGGGTGACCTTCTTCCCGAGCTCTCGCAACTGCTCGATCGAGTTCGGCAGGTGATGCAAGGCGTCGCCCAGGCCCTGTGGCCATCCGTCTCCATGCCCGAAGGTCTTGGAGAGCTTGCGGAGAAGCTAAAGGGAGCACGGTAGCGCTTCCGATTGTGGAAGATATCGGCCTGCCGTCAAGGCACTAGGGTGGCCTGGGCCATGGTGAAGACGCGGTACGCAAAGGCTGACGCCAACCACATGGCCGAGGTCGGTCCTGTAGGGCCCGATGGGAAGGAGATCCCTGTAAGCTTAGTATACGGCCAAGTAGAGTTGGCCACAAAGTATTCCCACCAGGACTGTAAATTAGACAGCCTGTTAGATGGTATTGAAGAGGAATACAATCAGTCAAAATGACTATGTAATTTAATTGACATTTATAATGCCTTCTAGCTGGATTGTAGATCATTTGTCATGGCCGACCTTTTCGCTTCAGCCTCGGGACCTGACGGTCCGGAGTGTGTCCGAATTCCCATGAGGTTATATAGGAACCGGGGAATGCATGGAGACAAGGCGTAGGGGTCATTAGTGCGTGAACAGACAAGTGCCCGACTAGTTATGTTATATTTCATGGTTAGTAAGAAACATCTTCGAGGGAGAAAAGTTCCGTTAGGGGTTCCTTTCCCTGGGAGGCATGCCCTAAGGTGCATGTCCATGCTGCGAAAAGAAACGCAGGCAAAACATCTGCGGGCGTATAGATAAAAATAAAAAAAGACCATCTTTAGTTCATCGACCGAATATTCCCTTAAGCACAGGAGCCAGGCAACCCAACTTTGCCAAAACTTAAGTCATATCGATGCATATAATGGTGAATAAAAGGTACATGCGGAAGTGTGACACATGTGTTGGGCATGAAGCCCATATCAATAAGCTTCTGTTTAAAGAAGCCCCCAGGTTTAATGAGCGCGGATAGCGCGTCACTTTATGAGCCTTTAAAGGCTATAAGAGAGAGAGAGAGAGAGAGAGAGAAGAAGAGAAATGTAAGACAAAAAATATATAAAAAATGGACAGAGGAAGGAGACGAACACAGAGTCCGGCGCTAGGCATAGAATCTTCGGAGACGGGCTGCGTTCCATGGGTTCGGCTCGAGTCGGTTATCCGATGCATCCCGCAGGTGGTACGCTCCACCAGTCAGGACTTGGTCAATTATGAAGGGACCTTCCCACTTGGGCTTGAGTTTGTCCTTTTTCTTGTCCGGTAGTCGTAGAACTAATTGGCCAACATTGTAATTTTTGGCCCGTACTTCTCTGCTTTGGTATCTTCGAGCTTGCTGTTGATAGAATGCGGAACGGGCTTTTGCCACGTCACGCTCTTCCTCCAATGCGTCCAAGCTGTCCTGCCGATCGAGCTTGGCTTCTCTTTCTTTGTACATGCGCACTCTAGGTGAGTCATGAATTATGTCACAAGGCAAAACTGCCTCTGCGCCGTGCACCATAAAGAATGGTGTGTATCCGGTGGTGCGATTCTGCGTGGTCCGCAGCCCCCAGAGTACGGAGTCGAGCTCCTCTACCCAGTGCGAGTTAGATTCCTTGAGGGACCGCAATAATCTGGGTTTAATGCCGCTCATGATAAGACCATTTGCACGTTCGACCTGGCTGTTAGTTTGTGGGTGATAGACGGAAGAATAATCGAGCTTGATGCCCATGTTTTTGCACCAGAGTTTTACCTCGTCGGCTGTGAAGTTCGTGCCATTATCAGTGATGATGCTGTGGGGGATGCCGTAACGGTGTACAACCCCGGATATAAAGTCTATCACCGGTCCGGATTCGGCCGTCTTAACAGGCTTGGCTTCTATCCATTTGGTGAACTTATCCACCATGACCAGTAAGTATTTCTGCTTGTGGGTTCCGCCTTTAAGGGGTCCAACCATGTCAAGCCCCCAGATCGCGAAGGGCCAAGTAATGGGGATATTTTGGAGGGCGGTGGGTGGCATATGGCTTTGGTTTGCAAAGAGCTGGCAACCGGTGCATCGTTGGACTAAGTCCTGAGCGTCTTCCTGGGCCGTCGGCCAATAAAAGCATGTACGGAAGGCCTTGCTTACAAGGGACCCAGCTACAGCGTGATGACCGCCGAGTCCGGCATGAGTTTCAGCCAGGAGGTTCCGCACCTCCTCTTCGGAGATGCACCTTTGAAGGACTCCGGTAGTGCTTTTCTTATAAAGCTCTCCCTCGTGGACTCTGTAGGCTTTGGATCGCCGCACTATGCAGCGTGCCTCATTTCGGTCCTCGGGGAGTTCTTGCCTAGTAAGGTAGGCGAGGAATGGTTCTGTCCACGGGGCAATGACGGCTATTATTACGTGGGCTGAAGGTGTTATTTCATTGGCAGAGCCTCCGATTGTGTCAGAATGTTCGGTGTTGGGCAGTGCGGTTGGGTCCAGGCTGTTATTGTTCGGCTCCCCTTCCCATACTACGGATGGCTTGAACAGCCTTTGCAAGAAGATGTTGGGGGGGACTACATCGCGTTTTGCGCCGATGCGTGCCAGGACATCTGCCGCTTGATTATTTTCCCGGGCTATATGGTGAAATTCAAGCCCCTCGAACTGAGCTGACATTTTTAGGACGACATTGCGGTAAGCTGCCATTTTTGGATCCTTGGCATCGAAGTCTCCATTTATTTGGGATATTGCGAGGTTCGAGTCCCCGCGCACCTCTAGGCGTTGAATGCCCATGGATACCGCCATCCGGAGACCATGTAAAAGGACCTCATATTCGGCTGCATTGTTGGAGTCCGTGTACATAATCTGGAGTATGTATTGAACTGTGTCTCCTGTGGGGGGACGTCAAAACGACGCCAGCCCCCAGTCCAGCCAACATCTTGGAGCCGTCGAAATGCATGATCCAATTTGAATATGTGCCGTACTCTTTAGGGAGTTCGGCCTCCGTCCATTCTGCGACGAAGTCGGCCATGACTTGTGACTTGATGGCTCGCCGTGGCTTATAAGTTATGTCGACCGGGAGGAGCTCAATGGCCCATTTTGCAATCCGGCCCGTTGCGTCACGGTTGTTTATAATATCGTTAAGTGGTATTTCCGAGGCTACTGTTATTGAACACTCTTGAAAGTAGTGTCATAGCTTCAGGGATGCCATGAATACCGCGTACGCAATCTTTTGATAATGCGGGTACCGTGATTTGCAGGGAGTGAGGACAGTGGACACATAATAGACCGGCTTTTGAAGGGGGAATTTGTGTCCGTCCGCTTCTCGTTCAACGACGAGCACTGCGCTTACAACCTGATGTGTTGCTGCAATGTATAATAGCATTGGTTCGCCAATGTTTGGCGTGTCCAGGACTGGGTTTGTTGCCAGTATGGCTTTTATTTCGTCGAGTCCGCCCATGGCTGCATCCATCCACTTGAAGTGTTCGGTGCGCCAAAGGAGGCGGTAAAGGGGTTGGGCCTTTTCTCCCAAGCGGGAGATAAAGCGGCTTAGAGCCGCCACGCATCCGGTTAACTTTTGTATTTGTTTGAGGTCCTTTGGGATATCCAGTTGCGACAAAGCTCGGATCTTGGCTGGGTTTGCTTCAATTCCTCTCCCGGATACAATGAAGCCCAAGAGCTTTCCGGCTGGAACACTGAAAATGCATTTTTCCGGGTTGAGCTTGATGTCGTATGTTCGGAGGTTATCAAATGTGAGCCTCAAGTTGTCTACTAGAGATTCAACATGTCTTGTTTTGACGACCACATCATCTACATATGCCTCCACTGTTTTGCCGATCTGGCTTGCCAGACATGTCTGAATCATGCACTGATATGTTGCGCCGGCGTTTTTGAGCCCGAAGGGCATCGTGTTGAAGCAGAATGGGCCGTATGGTGTGATAAATGCCGTTGCGGCTTGGTCTGGTTCTGCCATCCTGATTTGATGGTAGCCGGAATGGCCGTGTCACTCCATGGCTTTATTGTTGCTACTTGGTAGACTTCGGCAAGGCTGCAGAGTGTCCTTTTTCGCATATTATTTGATGCGAAAGTCTCAAAGACTGTTAATACCGTATTGGTGTCTCTGGGGTGGCTTTCTGTGGCCTCCGGAATTAGGAGATTTTCGCCAATTTTGGCCACCTGCCGGAGTATCCAACATGCTCTGAGGCTGTGAGTTGGTGTGGCGTCCTCTGTACTGTGAATTTTACAGGGTCCATTGAGCCATCCTTCCAGTACGGTTCCATGCCCTGTAGAGGGTTTTTTCTTTTTAGTGCTTGACCCGGGTGTCTGGTGATGATGCACCCTTTTATTTCGGACTGGGTTTGTATTCAGGGCCGGATTGTCCCAAAATTTGATTTCGGTTTTCCAGGCGCTTTCCATCGCACAGTACTTTCGTACAATGGACGCCAAGTCAGTGAAGTGTGTAATATCACGGCGACTTATGGCATTGAGTATTCCCTTGTCCGTGCAATTATAGCAGAAGATTGAGATTGCGTCTTCCTCGCGACAGTCCCTTAGCCTGTTCTTAACCCAGAGGAATCTGGCCCGGTAATGATGTACCTTTTCATCGGGCTCTTGCCTGATTTTGGATAGATCGCTTATGTTGGGGTGGGTGGGTGGAATTAAATCCGAAGCCTCACCCCATCTGAGGCTCAGAGGCCGAGGAATTTCTAAACTCAAAAATTTGGATTCCTGGATGTTGTCCAATGAATCCAGCCCGTCGCCTGACTCTAAGTTCAGGTCTTGAGTGATATCCTCCCCTCTGCGGGTATCCGGCTTGGAGGGATCGGGAATCCGGACATAGCGAGTCATTAATATAGATGAAGGGTCGCCGCACTGTCCCTCTACCACGGCAACATGATGGGTGACTTGGGGAGAGTTAATCTCTCTCAGATCGGGTTTAGGCCCAATCTGGTCGTAATCCATAGCGACTCCCAGGGCGGGGAAGCGATCCAAGAGCTCGTTTATGGAGGAGAGCTCCATTGGATCTAACTGCTCAGCGAGTTCCGAGCTGACATGAAGATTCTTTTTGATGGCTCGAGAGGTCATCGTCGGCGCAGAAGCCGAACAGGCGATCATAAGAAAACCACCTAGCCGGAGGGTTTGGCCGACAGCCAAAGTTTCCTTCCTGATGGCGACGACACAGAGGAACTCTCAATGAAAGCACCAATGTCGGTGTCAAAACCGGCGGATCACGGGTAGGGGGTCCCGAACTGTGCGTCTAGGCCGGATGGTAACAGGAGGCAAGGGACACGATGTTTTACCCAGGTTCGGGCCCTCTCGATGGAGGTAAAACCCTACGTCCTGCTTCATTAATATTGATGATATGGGTAGTACAAGAGTAGATCTACCACGAGATCGGAGAGGCTAAACCCTAGAAGGTAGCCTATGGTATGATTGTTGTTGTGTATGTTGTCCTACGGACTAAAACCCTCCGGTTTATATAGACACCGGAGAGGGTTAGGGTTACACAAAGTCGGTTACAATGGTAGGAGATCTACATACGGTTACAATGGTAGGAGATCTACATATCCGTATCGCCAAGCTTGCCTTCCACGCCAAGGAAAGTCCCTTCCGGACACGGGACGGAGTCTTCAATCTTGTATCTTCATAGTCCAGGAGTCCGGCCAAAGATATAGTCCGGCCATCCGGACACCCCTAATCCAGGACTCCCTCAATAACTAATCATACATAAAAGATTTCAGAGAAGATTCAAATATTATTCATAGATAGACTTGGTCATAAACCCACAATTCATCGGTCTCAACAAACACACCACAAAAAGAAGATTACATCGAAGAGATCTCCAGAAGAGAGGGGGAGAACTTTGTATTGAGATCCAAAAAGAGAGAAGAAGCCATCTAGCTACTAACTATGGACCCGAAGGACTGAGGTAAACTACTCACACTTCATCGGAGAGGCTATGATGATGTAGAAGCCCTCCGTGTTGATGGCCCTCTCCGGCGGAGCTACGGAACAGGCCCCAAGATGGGATCTCGTGGATACAGAAAGTTGCGGCGGTGGAATTAGGTTTTTGGCTCCGTATCTGTTCGTTTGGGGGTACGTAGGTATATATAGGAGGAAGGAGTACGTCGGTGGAGCTCGGAGGGGCCCACGAGGTAGGGGGCGCGCGCGCCCCCCACCCACGTGACCACCTCTCTGATGCCTTGGCGTAGGGTCCAAGTCTCCTAGATCACGTTCGGTGAGAAAATCATGTTTCCGAAGGTTTCATTCCGTTTGGACTCCGTTTCATATTCTGTTTCTTCGAAACACTGAAATAGGCAAAAAAACATCAATTCTGGGCTGGGCCTCTGGTTAATAGGTTAGTCCCAAAAATAATATAAAAGTGGAAAATAAAGCCCAATATAGTCCAAAATAGTAGATAATATAGCATGGAGCAATCAAAAATTATAGATACGTTGGAGACGTATCATCATACCACGCCCGTGGGGCCTGCTTGAGGCCATAGAGGGCCTTGTTGAGCTGAAGACTTTGTCAGGATCTTTGGGATCTGCAAAACCCTGGGGGTGTGAGCACATATACTTCTCCTCAACCTTACAATTGGAAATGCACTTCACATCCATTTGATATAAAAGTGATATCCTGATGGGTTAGCATAAGCAAGTAATAATGCGAATAGCCTCAAGTCTAGCAACAGTGCAAAAGTTTCATCGAAATCAATCATTCAACCCTGTTGTAGCCTTGAGCTACAATCGTCCTTATTCCTCACCACAAGGCCATTTTTCATCCTTGCTTGTGCGGTAGATCCACTTTTGTGCCAATGATATTGTGCTTGCGGATCTGGACGTTTGACTAGTTCCCAGACATTGTGAGCTCGAACTATAGGCTCTTCTTGCATGGCCTGGAATCCAACTCCAGCTCCAGAAAATGCTTCATCTACCTTAGTGGCTATGAGATAGAGACAAAAGCATAGTGCCCACAAAAAGCTAGATAAATGTGAAGCTTTTGAAGCGTGTGAGAGGACCTAGCGCTTTTGATGTCATTGATGATCGTTTTCAACTTGCACTCTTTTGCAATGCGAGGATGAGCGTTGTCGTTGAGAATTTGATGAGCATTCTCTTCAGCACCATTTTTCTTCAACATTTTCTTCCAGGTTGCATTAGCTCGACGTTCTTCATGTTCTGGAATGAATCTTCAGTAGATTTCAGTAGGAATGACATCCTAGTAGCCTGAACTTGATAGTTTCCTAGGTGTTGGTTCATCTATCACAGTAGTAGTGCTCTCGAGCCATAGTTTCATCGACCGCACATCACAGTTCACAACGTGAAACGTTGTTAAGACCTGTAGGTGTGCGAGTCCTTTCCGTAACCAAGCATAAAACCTTCATGTGCTTTGGGTGCAAATTTTGAGTTGTGATGAGGATCTCTAATCCAACATTTAGCACCGAAGACTTTCAAATAACTTACATTAGGTTTCTTATTAGTGAGGAGTTCATAGGCAGTCTTCTTGAAGAATTTGTGAAGATATACTCTATTGATGATGGCACGCAAGTATCAATTGCCTCAAATCCAGAACCGAGGCGTTGTATTCATCAAGCATAGTGCGAGCCATCTCAGCAAGAGTCCCTATTCTTGCGCTCCACGACCTTCGTTCTGCTGAGGATATAGGAGCCAGATAACTCATGAGTAATACGAAGTTCATCAAGATAGTCATCTAGACCAGAATTCTTGAACTCAGTTCTAGACCAGAATTCTTGAACTCAGTTCCATTGTCACTTCTGATGTGCTTGATCTTCATACCAAAGTTGGTTGAAGCCCTCGAGGAAAATCGTTTGAAGACTTCCTGCAGTTCATGTTTGTAAGTAACATTGTGTACCCATGTGTATCGAGAGTAATCATCAACAATAACAAAGCCATATTGAGATGCATCATTTGAAACAGCAGAATAATGATTAGGACCAAAGAGATCCCTGTGAAGCAATTCAAATGGACGAGTAGTGGTCATGATAGTCTTCGCTGGATGCTTAGTCTTTGTCATCTTCCCAGCTTCATAGGCTCCACATAGGTGATCCTTGAGGAATTTGACATTCTCGATGTCGATGACATGCTTCTTCTTCGCAAGCGTGTGCAGATTCCTCATGCCTGCATGACCAAGTCATCGATGCCAGAGCCAGCCTTCTGAAGCTTTTGCAAGTAGGCACACGGCTGGTTGTGGTCCTGCAGAGAAATCAACAATATACAGGTCTCCTCTCCTAAAGCCTTTGAAGACTTTGGAATTGTCAGCTTCCATAACCACAACACAACGGTACTTGCCAAAGACAACAACCATATCAAGATCGCTAAGCATTGAGACAGACATGAGGTTGTATCCTAAGGACTCGACAAGCATGACTTTGTCCATGTGTCGATCCTTTGTGATCGCAACCTTACCTAGACCCAATACCTGACTTTTGCCTTTGTCGGAAAAGATGATATGCTTCAGATGCGATGGAGATAATGGAGCATCCATCAATAGATTCTTATCACCAGTCATGTGATTTGTACATCCACTATCGAGGACCCACTCAGTGGCTTTGGGTTGATCATCCTGCAGATGAATTAGTGCAACTTACGAACTCATATACTTCATCAGTGAAGAATATGACATCAATTCATTAGATCAAATGCATCAAGCAAAAGAACAGATAAAGTAGTATGAGGACGTGAGAAATGAAAGTTCATTTCTTCATGATTAGCCTGCGTCCTTTCAGGCATGCTCAGGTCTCCAACAAATTCTTCAGACGATTACGTACGTCTGGAGACCTGACCCTACAGAAGAGATTAGTTCTTTTTCTTCACCACCCACATCTGAAGGGGTGGCAAAGAGTACATCATTCTGCGAGCTCCATATGAGAAGGATGGCATAGAAGCCAGTCCATTTCGTTTCACATAAGAGGGGTTAGAGTAAGCATAAGAGTAAGCAGAGAAATTCTTCGAGGACTTATGAGCATAATGATTTGAAGAATAATGCACATATCCATAATCCTTAGATCTTCCCTGTGAAACAGACAGGTTAGCACGATGATGTTCATATGAGGACTTTGATCCTTTTGAGGAATATGATCCATGTGAGGAGTTTGGTCCATATGAGGACTTGGATCCATATGAAGAATTTGGTCCATATGAAGAATTTGATCTGGGGTTCCTATTCTTCACAGGTGGCGTCATGATGACATGCACCTGAAGATTTTCAAGGCATCTTTTGGGAACCCAGATTTTCTTCATAGGGGGACCATTCCTGCAGTTAGTGCCACCATATCTAGCAAATACTTCACCATTCTGATTTTTGAACAGTTTATAGTTGGAGTCAAATGACTCATCATCAGAACAAGGAGATTCACATGAAAATATAGATAAATTAGATGGATCAACTGGAGGTCCCTTTGCAGCAACCCATGTAATTTTGGGGTACTGCTTAGGCTTCCAATATGTACCATCAGCATTGAGTTTCCTCTCAAAGGCAATACCCTCTTTCCTAGGGTTCCTGTTGAGGATCTGCTTTTTAAGCACATCATAAAGAGTCTGATGCCCTTTGAGGCTTTTGTACATGCCTGTCATGTACAATTCCTTTAGCCCTGCATCGTTAGTGATACTAGCAATGTCCTCAGATGAGGAATTAGTGACAGCAGAGGCATGTGAAGATTTTGAAACATTAGCAGCATTTGAACATTCAGGTGAAGAATTAGCAGATTCACGTCCAATGCATTTCAAACAAGGAGGAACAAATTCTTCCTGAGAAGCGCTGATTTGTTGAGCAAGTAATGAATCGCACTCCTTCTGAAGATCTTCATAACTCACTCTTAGCTTTTCAAGGTCTGGCTTTCTTTGAAGAAATTCATAAGAAATCTTCTGATGATCAGATAAGAGAGTGTTATGATGATCTTGAAGGGTTTCATACTTAGTATGAAGTTTGCAAAGACTTTCAGCCAAAGCTTTTGACTGATCCATTTCTTCACCCAACATATCATCACTCTTATTTAGCATGTATTGAACTTTTTCCAAAGCTCTTTGTTGTTTATTGGCAAGGGAAGCAAGTTTGACATAGCTGGGTCCAAATTCATCACCAGATTCATCATCACTAGACTCGGATAGGTAGCATTCAATTACCGTAGCATCTTTTGCCATAAGGCATGATGTAGAAGATGATGATTCTGGTTCGAATGTCATCGCTTTGAGAGATTCCTTGAAGTCCTGAAACCAAGGATCATAACAGGTACGATGACCTTCATAGACCTCAGAGAGACGGTCCTAGACAAGCTTTGCATGATCGAGATGCATGATATTCCTGAACTGATTTTGAGACAGACAGGAGCAGATGACGTCCTTCGCCGTGAGGTTGAGAAGAGTGTACTTGCGAATGTCATCTGCTTTCGCTATCTTGCACAGATCAGTCATACCAATCTCAGTGACGGTCCACAGCTCACTATTCATCGCCATGAGGCATTTCTTCACCAGGGCCTTCCACTTGGGATACTCGTGACCGTCAAAGATGGGGCATGTCACTTTCTTCATACCTGCGGTCGACATAACTAAAACTCCAGGCGTTTAAACCAAAATCACATAGAACAAGGGAGTACCTTGCTCCGTTACCAATTGAAAGTGCGTTATATCGACTAGAGAGGGGTGAATAGGCGATTTTAATGAAATTCTTCACTGAGGAATTTGCCGGTGAGGAAATTCCTTGGCGAAGAACTACTAGCAGCGGAATAAGTACTCAAAAGTAAACATAACAGAACACAAGCATAGTCATCATGATGAAATGAAGAAAGGCATAGAGTACAGGAAGCGTAAGCATAGGATAACACAGGATGAAGACAAATAGACTAAAGAGATTGAACTGAGGAAATTGAGAAAATCTTCAGTCAAAGTCTTCAAGCACAGATATGAACAAGCACACAACATAGTTATGAGGAAATGAAAGAGTTGAGGAAATAGAACCAATAAGCTTGGTGAAGACAATGATTTGGTAGACCAGTTCCAAATGATGTCTCAGTTGTACGTCTGGTTGGAGCGGCTGAGTATTTAAACTCGAGGACACACAGTCCCAGACACCCAGTCCTGAACACGCAGCTCAGGACACCAAGTCCTCACCGTATTCTGCTTGAGCTAAGGTCACACAAACCTCGCCCAATCACTCGTGGTAAGTCTTCAGGCGACTTCCAAACCTTCACAAACTTGGTCACTCGGCCATCCACAATTCCTCTTGGATTCTCTAGATCATGACGCCTAACCGTCTGGAAGAAGCACAGTCTTCAAAGGTAACAAGCGTCGGATCCACGCAGGATCATTCTCTTCAGTGATGCTCAGTCACTTGGGGTTTGTAGGTGTTTGGGTTTGGGTTTTTCCTCATTTGATGATTTTCGCTCAAAGTCCTCGGAGGATGGGTTGCTCTCAAATGACAAGTGTAAGTTTCTCTTGGAGCAACCAACCAGCTAGTGGTTGTAGGGGCGGCTATTTATAGCCTAGGGAGCAGCCCGCCATGATAAGACATAAATGCCCTTCAGTGATATGACCGTTAGGTGGATATATATTTTGGGACAGCTGGCACATAGCACAGCAATAGTCGGAATTTTGAGTAGCAAAATCCTCAGGGCTATCATGTTCCTCACTGTGTAGGCAATCCACACTGGCGAATTCCTAACTCCTCAGTCAGAACAAATTCCTCAGAGACCAGAAGAACTTCGTCTCTGTCAGTGAAGAATATGACTTGACCGTATGAGATTTCCAATGGCTTCACTCCAAGGGATTGGTAGGTGTAGGATTTTGAGTTGAGCATCACATGGAAATTTTTCCTTAGTATTTCCTCGACCCCCTTTAATAGTACGGTGTTTCCTATGACTCAAGAAAGAGAAAATGAAACTACCAAAACAAAAGTCTTCACGCTTCATTTTCCTCGAAAGAATACCAAGTCTTCAAGGTCACACCAATTTCTTCACTTTCAAAGTCTTCAGAAAGTCTTCAGAAATCCAAAGTCTTCAGTCGAAGAACTTCATTTTTAGGGGTCAACTTTCTCTGTAAAAATCAAACTCCTCATAGACTAATAGACCTGTGTACACTCACAAACGCATTACTCCCTTAACCTATAAGTCTTCAATGCACCAAAATCACTAAGGGGCACTAGATGCACTTACAGATGCCCCATGGCCAGAGGGTTCCTTCCATGAGGTTTTATATCACAGCTTCCTGGGGCACCAAGTGGTTGGCCGCCCCTACTTTTCGCTCGGTCCCCCCGCCACGAGTGACGTCATGGATCAACAAGGGGCTAGACTGGGTGCCAGTAAAGGATGTGCCGACATTGCAGAGCCGCATCCGAGATCTCCTCGAGAGAGATGTTAGTCTAGCCACGGTACTGCAAGTCATGTTAATTCGTCGAGTCTTGCCCTGCAAACGTCGACCCCTCCACTACAAGAAATATGTCAACTAGTGACCTTATGTTAGTGACCCTGGAAGAATTGGTCATAGATCTATGACCATTTCAGACCAATTGGTCAAAAGCTGTTCGGGGGGCTCCAAACCCTAAACTATAACGACCATTTTGGTCAGAAAGGTCGTAATTTCCTTACACGAAATGGTCATAAAGTAGATAGCACTGGTCTGCTGCCTTTTTTCTAACTGATCATGACCAATATAGATGGTCAGAACCTTGCAAATTGTGGTGGGTTGCTATGACTAGGAACCACTTCATCATTTTTGCCTATGTGTCATGTCCATGTGGCAGTTTTTGCCCTAGCTTGTGAAGCAACCTATATTTCTGTCATTCTCAAAATTCCCAAAAAACCTCATAAATTCTTTGGGTCATATCTTCATCAAATATGTAAAAAACCTTCCTTGCCTAGTTCAAAAATAATTCAAAAATATTCATTTTCCTATTCTCTTCAGAAAAACACTTTGTGAAGGAAGTACCACTTTGGCATGTCCAAATGGTATCCATTTTCTACAACGGTTTCCTATGCCCAAATATCCATCCTCCACCAAATGCGAGCTCAATCCATTCATTATTTTGTGCCCAGCTTCAACATTTGTATTTATGTCCAGTGTGGTACTTTGCCAAGCAAGTACCACCTAGGGTCCTCCTTTTGAGCTAAAAATTTGTGAAGACGGTCTTCTTAGTAACTGATCATCCTCAGCCAAAGCTCACACACATTAGCCATGTGCATTTCCCGTACCGCTAATCAAACAGTTGGCTGCTTATTCATGTTTGAGCATCGATCGGTCTCCTCGTGAGAATATTATGTTGTGATTTTCTTCCTAGCACCTACCTAGGGAGTGCCCAACCCACTAGACATGCCTAGGCCACACAGAACACATGGCAACGCCACGGTCATGCGGTGACCACACGGCGGGCATGCTAGTTTACGCGCTCTAGAGTTGGAGCCCTCGGCCACCGTCCAAACCTCGACGTATCGCCACCAAACCATGTATTTATGATTAGACAGGTACTTATGTAACTAGAAATGATTTTTGGAAAAAATAAATAGCAAACTATGAGGCAGCTGCTGTTCAAATTTGACCCACTTCCTACTGAATCGGCGGGAATTTGTCTTTTTCACCAGAGGTGGATCAAAACTTTTTACACCCAACCATTTTGTCAATTGTGCATTATATATGGCCTAGTATTTTATAAAATTGATTAGGTCCAATTTTGCAACAAATATATGGTAGGAACTTCACAAAAAAACTCATTCTAGCACTTAGAAAAATGGAAAATGAATTTTTCGTGCAAAGAAAATGAAAACTTCCTTAGGCAACATTGTTTGTCATTCCAAGATGCACCCTTGTAAGATTGATCATTTGGCTATGAATGTGGCCATAAGATTGATCATTTGGCTTGATAGCCATGAGGTCATTTAAACAAACTATGCCATGAATGTGGCCATAAGATTGATCATTTGGCTTGATAGCCATGAATCTTCACACATGATAGCTCATTTCTGAGAAAACTTATTTAAAAGAATTGCCGTATTACAATTTTATTATTTTTGCTGGGAACTTGGCCACATATAATGACACAATGCGAAGATTTTCCAATTTTTTGATTTTTTTATGCCCGTTTCAAAATGCACTCAAAATGGCGGGAATGACCATTCCTAGCTAGTGGTTGAATCTTGGAACTTTTTTGGTGTTTCTCTGATTAAATAGATACTTATGTACCTAGAAATAATTTTTGGAAAAAATAATGAGCAAACTATAAGGCAGCTACAGTTCAAATTTGACCCGCTTCCTACCGAATCGGCGGGAATTTGTCTTTTTCACCAGAGGTGGATCAAAACTTTTTACACCCAACCATTTAGTAAATTGTGCATTAAATATGTCCTAGAATTTTAGAAAATTTATTTGGTACAATTTTGCAACAAATATATGGTAGGTACTTCACAAAAAAGCGTCATTTCGGGCACTCGAAAAATGGAAAATGAATTTTCCGTGCAAAGAAAATGAAAACTCCCTTAGGAAACATTGTTTGGAATTCCAAGATTCGCCCTTGTGCATGATATGAGATCATTTGAACAAACTATGCCATGAATGTGGCCATTGATCATTTGGCTTGATAGCCATGAATCTTCACGCATGATAGCTCATTTCTGAGAACACTTTTTTTAAAGAATTGTCGTATTACAAGTTTATTATTTTTGCTGGCAACTTGGCCACCTATAATGACACAATGCGAAGGTTTCCCACTTTTTTGATTTTTTTTAAATTTTTTATGCCCGTTTCAAAATGCGGTCAAAACGGCGAGAATGACCGTTCCTAGTTAGTGGTTGAATCTTGGAATTTTTTTGGTGTTTCTTTGATTAAATAGATACTTATATACCTAGAAATGATTTTTTAGAAAAAATAAATAGCAAACTACAAGGCAGTTGCAATTCAAATTTGACCCGCTTCAAACTGAATCGATGGAAATTTGTCTTTTTCACCAGAGGTGGATAAAAACTTTTTACACCCAACCATTTGGTCAATTGTGCATTAAATATGGCCTAGTATTTTAGAAAAATGATTTGGTCCCATTTTGCAATAATTATTTGGTAGGTCCTTCACAAAAAAACCTCATTTGGGGCACTCGCAAAATGGAAAATAGCTCTTTTGTGCAATGAAAGTGAAAACTCCCTTAGGCAGCATTGTTTGGAATTCCAAGATGCACCCTTGTGCACAATATGAGATCATTTGAACAAACTATGCCATGAATGTGGCCATAATATTGATCATTTGGCTTGAAAGCCATGAATCTTCACGCATGATAGCTCATTTCTAAGAACACTTTTTAAAAATAATTTCCGTATTACAAGTTTATTATTTTTTCTAGAAACTTGGTCACATATAATGAGACAATGCGAAGGTTTTCCAATTTTTTGATTTTTTTTGAATTTTTTATGCCCGTTTCAAAATGCCATCAAAACGGCAGGCATGACCGTTCCTAGCTAGTGGTTGAATTTTGGAAAGTTTTTGTGTTTCTCTGCTTAAATAGATACTTTTGTATCTAAAAATGATTTTTGGGAAAAATAAAGAGGAAACTATGAGGCAGCTGCAATTCAAATTTGACCCGCTTCCAACTAAACCGGCAGAAATTTTTTTTTGTCACGAGAGGTGGAGGAAATTTTTTGACATCCAACCATTTGGTCAATTGTGCATTAATTATGGCCTAATATTTTAGAAAATTGATTTGGTGCAATTTTGCAACAATTATTTGGTAGGATCTTCACAAAAAAACATTTTTGCCACTCAAAAAATGATTAAACTAGCTACAAATATGAAAAATGCATACAAATTGGTCCTAATACATAAAATGTGGTCTAACTCTAGTGAAAGTTTGTGTGGTGCCCTTTTGCAAATTATTTTTGATAGCTACTTCATAAAATCCCTCTATTTTTAGTATTTGAAAACTATTTTACATCACTGATTTTCTGAAGCAATCATAACTCTGTCCATGGATCGATGACATGGCGTCCATCCATCCATCCATCCGTCTCTCCATCCCACATCCATCCATCCATCTATCTAAAGAAAAAAGAAAATAAAGAAAAGAAAAGGAGATACACCCCACCCGCAGCCCAAACCCTAGCTCAGATCGACCCATCCCCCCGTCGCCCCCTTTCTCCCTCGTCCCCATCTCCTCGCCGCAGCCCCCTTCCCGATCTAGATTCCTCCTCCGCCGCCCCTCCCTTCCACCACCTAGTCGCCCCCTCAGCGGATCAAGCGAGCCGCCCAACCTCACTGGCCTCCTCCGTCTCTTCCGGTCAGATCCGACGGGCACATCTTCCTGCAGCCACGAGCGACCACCCCGGCCCCCACTCCACCGCCGGCATCCTTTCCACTCCCACTTCATCCTCCCCTCGGACCAGATTCGACGCGCGCATCCTATAGCGGCCACGCACCACCCTCCGACGACTAGGGTTTCGACCTCCTTGTCGCGGAGGCTCAAGGTCGGTTACAAAGGAGGAGATATACATATCCGTATTTCCTAGCTTGCCTTCCACGCCAAGTATTGTCCCATCCGGACACGAGACAAAGTCTTCAATCTTGTATCTTCATAGTCCAACAGTCCAGCCAAAGGATACAGTCCGGCTGTCCGGAGACCCCCTAATCCAGGACTCCCTCAATGGTGGTGTTGATGCTTAGCTTGCGTGTCTCTAGTGGTGGTGGTGTTGACATCAGTTTCACACCTAGCTTGTAACTAATATCATTACTAGTAATTTACCTCAAGTTTATCTAAACATGGTTGAAATGAGCGCTGCTAATTTTCATGTCTAAAATCAATTTTTACCCCAAGTCCTTAAGTAATTATTTTCATTACATCACAGTTAGCTGAGAATATTGACCAGAATATTATATGTATGCCCTGATGCATGTACACATACGGTTGAGCAAATACCGAGTTGCAGTGGAACAACCCGGAGTTAGAGAACTTCAAGTACAAGATCAACAAGGTGACCGGCGTTATGGCGGCTGTGTACGGCGGCGACCATAAGTTCTTCGGTGAGCTGACAGTATCCTTATTGTGTGATATATGATGCTGCTCCGTTGTGCATCTCTCTTTTCTTGTGTGCTGCATCATTGTTGCTTGATAATCTAAATGATTTCAGTTCTAGTTGTGTCAAATCTTTACTATGTACCATGCTTAGTGTTTACTAAACTGAGGCATTGGGCATTGGATTTAGGCATTTATGTATAATTTTAGTTTTGGATGTGTCCAATGCAAACATTGCTGTCCACTGTCAAGTTGATTCTAAAATTTCTCATTAACTTCATTATTCTATTATTTATTGTTAAATATGCTGTTAGATTTACTTCTATTTTGTTCCTAAACATTTTGTTCTGTAACGTGTAGATGCTGGGCTTTCATGTTTCTTTGTGAGCATCAGGACAAAGAAGTCGGAGGAAGCATAGTTCTAACATTGCTGTCAACTGTCAAGTTTTGCATTAATGAAGCCCTTTATACTGCTCCTATTTGTATGTGTGTATGATGTAGCAGAACCTGGCTCATGTGATTGTACACTTGTGGAGCTTGTTATATGATTTTAAACTTGATGCTGATCCCATTGTATGTGTGTTATATGATGTAGCACTTTGATGGTTGATAATATTTGAAGTATTTCGTGTGTTTTCTGTGTGCCAATTTAAATACCAGGTATTTATTTGCGTGAAATAAAAAAATGAAGAATATTGCCCTGATGGCTAGGACCCAGTACTAGAACCTGACAATGGGGACCCACCTGACTAGTGAACCCAATTTAGAAAAAAAGAAAATAATGAAATTGTTGAGACAAAAAGGCCATGGCCCAAAAATAAAAAGGTTGCAATGTTGGGCTTGGTCCATTTAGATGACAAAAAATTCATAGGAAATATATATATATATATATATATATATATATATATATATATATATATATGGGCAGAATTAATGTGCTCGGCCCATGTAAAACACAGAATTGGAACGGGCTGATTCCTGTGCCACATCAGATTGCCACGTCGGATGCCTACGTGGCCTGGGGAGGCTGCTAGTGACCAAAACAAAACAGTAGGCATATTTTGGCCGTAAACGTCTACGACCTTCTCACAGAGAATGTTATTAATTTCAATTTACGACCGTCAGGTTTTGACCATCTGTTTTTGGTCACAAAAAGGTCACAAATGGAAAATAATGACCAATCAGTGAGCAATAGTCAAGGTCACAAGTTGACATATTTCTTGTAGTGCTCCGCATGTGGGTGTTCAACCCGGAGGGACCGCGAGCTATTCAGCACTTCCTTGGCATGACGCTCAAAGAGATGTATCAATTGTTCTTCAGACCACAAATAATGTGTCCGGACACCACCGAGGATGCGGGTCTGAGCTGCATTCGTCCCGATACCAAAGTAAGTAGTCTCGTAGCTGAACACGTTGTCTTTTTATTTATCACAATATCATTCTGAAAAGTCGCTCTTTGACCAGGACTGGGTAACAAAGGCGAAGATGATCTGGTGTCCGGCCCCCCTTCCTGAGGTCTCACCGGATCTTGTACTAGCCAGGATGCTGGAGCTTGCGCCTTATCAAGCTCCCTCAGGGGAAGATAAAGGGGGAAATAAAGAGGCTGAAAGCGGATCTCGCTCACTTTCCATCCAAGCCGGGGGAGTTAGAGTCTCCATGAAGGAGGATAACAGGGGAGGAGAATCTGAAATTCCCTCTCCCCAAGGAAGGAAGAGGACCACCCCGGAGGACCCGGAAACAATGGTTTCCAAATGGGGGAAGAAATCTCTGCCGGAGGGTCCTACCCAGGGGGTACCCTTGCCGCATAGTGCCCGCAAGGGGATTAGCCCTCCATCGAGCTATAAGTAAAAAGGTACTTAATGGTAAAAATATCATGCCTTACTCCTGAGGACAACAACCAAAGCATTTATCTTGTAGTTCGGATCGTATCCCTTCTTGACAGAGTTCGTCTTCGGGGGATCTTCTTCCGGAGATGATGGAGAGCGAAACACCTGCCCATGCCACCCCGCCTCATGAGGCAGGCGACCCTGAAGTGTCATCGCGGAGGGTTTCTCTTGATCCGGCAAGGCTAGAGGGTAATCCTTCAGCCACCCGAAGTCCTCAGTATCCTGCTCCTGAAGAGAGCAACCGAAAGAGTACGTCACCATCTGGTGTGCGGTCAGACGGACTGAAGGATCTGCTAGAGCAAGCGGCTATCTCATAAGCGCATTGTATGCTAATGGGTACGGTGATTGAGAGGATTTCATCCGCCGAAAGCGGGTTGCATGAAGCTTTTATGAGTCTACTAAAAGGCTTTGAGGTACGTGAAATAGTGTGTATTTTTGGCAGTACCGCACACATTAGGTGTGCCATATGCAGATAGTAGCCCCTGAAACTTTGGTTGCCGTCGAGAGCGGAGGAAAATAGAGGATCATAGTCCCAGGTAATAATCAGTCCGCCTTCATGTGCAGGTGGTGGAAGGTCCGGTGGCTAGCCGGACTGGTGAATTTGCCAAACTGAAGCGGCAACTTGATGCGGCAGATGCCGACATCGTGCTTGTCAACAAGCGGCTTGATGAGGTACATGGTATGTGATTTCTCCAGTGATCAACACGTAGTAAGAGGAGCATAATGCCAGTATCTTTAATATGTTGTGACTGCAGATGGAGCTGCGGCCGTGGAGACCCTTCGGGCGGAACTTGCCCGAGCCAAAGAACAAGCCAGGAATAGTGATGCGGCCGCTCTAAAGGCGGCCGAAGAGCTGATGGCCGAACAGGCTACCCATTGCCAAAGCAAGGAAAAAATTGCCAAGATGGCCGTTGAGTTGAATGACGCCACCGACCATTACCAACTTCTTGAAAAGGAAAACCGAGCGAAGGCGACAGAGCTGGAGAAGGCCATGGTAGCAGCCAAGGAAGCCCGCTCTAAGATTAGAGCGTCGAAGGAGGAGCTGCGTCAAGCTGGAGATAACGCGGCTGGGAAGCCCTTCTTGCTGCGGACGAAGTTCGGAGATCCAAAGTATGCCCCTCTTGATCAACTATGGAGTTCTGCGGATGCATATGCGGATCTGGCAGCCAGTGCTGCTGATGCGGCCGAGTACTTCAAGGATTAAAAAGATCGTGAAGTGGAAAAGCTATTCTGGTCGTAGTTTGATGGTCCAGCGTGTCCGCTGCTATTAAATGAGCCTATGACCGAGTGGGCCGAGCTCCATAGGTTGTCCGGGCTTGCCATGGTGTCTGTTGTGGATCATCTGTGGCCGAGAGGGCCACGGCCGAATAGTTATTTTGGTTTGGTTCAACGGTTCCTTGGTGCTGTGCCGCATATCGACGCTATCAAGAGGTCGGCGTGCATACAGGGTGCGCGCATGGCACTTGCCCATGGGAAGACATATTGGGTAGACATAGAGGCCACCGTTATTGAACCCAGGGTTCGGCCATGGGCCGAGTAGCTGCCGAGCACTACTTTGAAGAAGTCCTTGAAGGTGCTCGTTCAATAGAAGCTAGTGCTCGAAGAATATTATGTTCTAGTGACATGTATTCCCATTGTAAAAGCAATGTTTTATTGAATTATAAAGGCTGTGTTTATATTTTTGCCTGAAAGTATTATGATGCCTCCTGTGCGGCCGTTTATGTATATATATATATATATAACGTGAAAGTTTGCAGTCGTCGGCTTCAGCCCCCACGCATATAATGCGGGGGTGTTCACAGAAGATGTGTGTTCACACTTGATCTAACGTCATAGGAATTTGACACTTTCACAATCGGACTATATTGCTTTAACACTTTCACTTAGCCATAGGAATTTGACGGTGGGGCTACTATATAGCCCCTGGTGGCTCCGCGCTCGTTCGAATACGGGGCGCGTACATGCCTGGCCGGGAAATGGCCCTTCGTTAATGCGGAGGAATCCCAAAGATTCCGTAAGTCATCGAGTGGTTGACCAGTCTCACGCTTTATAATGATAGTCAGTTCTCGTCTTTCTGTACTGAGGTGCTCGTCCAGATGAATCAGGGCACAATCACACTAGTTCTCCTGGTGCCACCTTAGTCGATAGAGCGGAACGTAAGGTAGAAAAACACAGGAGCCGGGCAAACCCAACATTTGACCAAAGACATGATTTAGAGTTGATGCATATAAGGCTAAACTCGCGACGCCGAACACTCCCTAAGGTATTCGGTCTTTATAACATATGCTGGGCTGAACAATGCCCTTGATAATGAACCCCGAGTGTCCAGGTACATGCAATATTCTGACGTGGCCAAATGCCAATAACGTCAGCATCCTTCTCGGTTGTACTGAGAATCCGGAGGATGTGAACAACAAGAGACAGTAAAAAAGTTTTACACAGGGTCTTAATCTAAAAAGAAACCTTTGAGCGGGTCCCTGTTGCACGTCTGCGCCTGTGTCTCCATTGTGCCGTATCCTGGACGAGTGTAGCATGATTGTCATCTGTAAAACAGAGGAACTTAGTTGAAAGTTGTCATACAAAAAATTGGTTATTATAAATAAACCATGTAAAATTCAAGATAAATAGGGTTGAGCCGAATTAGCCCTGTTTACACGCGAGAAGCCCCTGGTACCATCTATAAGGGTATAACCATCAAACCAATCTCAAGTATATCCAATGATGCACCGGACTCGTCTAACCGTGTCCGTGGTCTTAACGACCGGTCATTTATTCTGGTTGGTGAGGCCGTCTAGTGTTCGGCTATTAAGGCAGCCGCACGTTCTTCTACGCGTAAGGAACGCTCGATATTTCCATTAACTATGATGGTGCCGCGCAGGCCAGACATCTTAAGCTTAAGACAAGCGTAATGTGGTATAGCGTTGAAACAAGTGAAAGTTGTTCGTCTGAGTAGTGCTTGATAGCCGCTTTGGAATGGAGCGATGTCGAAGTGTAACTTTTCACTTCGGTAGTTATCTGGTGAACCGAATACAACTTCTAGTATTAGAGAGCCCATGGAGCAGGCCTATGGGCCTGGTATTACTCCCTTGAAGGTAGTATTACTTTGGCTGATCTTTGCGGGTCTATCCCCATTTTGCGGACTGTGTCCTGATATATCAGATTTAGACTATTGTTGCCGTCCATAAGGACTCGTGTGAAATGGTATCCGTTTATTATTGGGTCTAGCATCAAGATGGATGATCCTTCATGCCAGATGTTTGTTAGGTGATCCCTGCGATCAAAAGTGATCGAGTGGGCCAACCAGGGGTTGGGCTTACGGGTGACGGGCATTACGACTCGTGTGTCGCAGAGTCCATGCTTGCTTCTCCTATTCGCCACATGTATCATGTTCACTGTTTTGACCTCTGGTGGGAATTTTTTTCTGTCCCCCAGTGCTTTGCTGGCAAGGTTCGTCCTCGTCTTCACTTGGTGTCTCCCTCCCCTTGTGTTTGGCGTTTAGCTTACCGGCCTGCTTGAAGACCCAGCATTCTCCGTGGATGTGATTTGCAGGTTTATCAGGGGTGCCATGAATCTGACATAGTTTGTCTAGAATCTTGTTTAGGCAGGACGGTCCATCTCTGTTGCCTTTGAAAGGCTTTTTCCGCTGACCTGGTTGAGAGCCCCTGAATCTGGCGTTTACCGCTGTGTTATCTAGGCTATCTTCTTTATTCCGGCGCTTGTTTTTGTTGTGTTGTGGTTTTCCATTGCCATCCCTGGCTTCGGATGTGCCTGCGTCGCTGGTGCTACTACGAGCTAGCCAGCTATCTCCGCCCATGCAAAAGCGGGTCATGAGGCTTGTCAGGGCTGCCATTGTTCTCGGTTTTTCTTGGCCGAGGTGTTTGGCGAGCCATTCATCTCGGACGCTGTGTTTGAAAGATGCTAGGGCTTCGGCGTCCGGGCAGTCGACGATTTGGTTCTTCTTAGTGAGAAATCTGTTCCAAAGCTTTCGGGCTGACTCTCCGGGCCGTTCAACTATATGACTTAAATTGTCTGCATCTGGAGGTCGGACATAAGTCCCTTGAAAATTAGCCCAAAAAGCATCCTCAAGCTCCTCCCAACTTCCAATTGAGTTTTCGGGGGGGGGGGGGGAGCTTTTCAGCCAGTGTCGAGCTGGTCCTTTCAGCTTGAGGGGAAAGTACTTAATGGCGTGGAGATCGTCTCCGCGAGCCATATGAATATGGAGGATAAAGTCCTCAATCCAGACTCCAGGGTTCGTGGTTCCGTCATACGCCTCTATGTTCACTGGTTTGAATCCTTCTGGAAATTCATGGTCCAGCACCTCATCGGTGAAGCATAGGGGGAGTGCGGCGCCCCTGTATTTTGTTGTGTCGAGGCGTTCTGACGGTTGTAGTGTTCGGTTTTGGTTGTGCACTGGACTGCGTTTCCTTGATCCGTAGATGTATCTGGTTGCGCCGGTCTTCCGATGCGAGTCTTCATGTGAAGCGGGTGCAGACTTATGTGTGGCCTTGTTAGCCGCTCTATCGCCGCCACAAGGTGGTTGATCCGACCGGTCGGCCGTTTTATACTTTGGATGTGTGGGCTCTAAGGCCTCATCATGAAATTTAGGTAACAGCTTGCGCCTTGGATAGCTCTTCGTGTGGTAACTACCACCATACTTTTCTTTGTTGTCGAGCACTTTGTTCCATCTACTATTGAGCGTATTCTGCGCGGCTTTAAGCCTTTGCTCTTGCTTCTTCAGACTCCTCGCGGTGGCAATAAGCCTTTTGCGGAGGTTCTCTTGTTCCAAGTGCCTTTCCGGGATGATGTCTGCTTCTTCGTCTGGACTGTTTTCCTCTTCGGAGGGAGGTTTATGAGCTATATCTTCGGCGTCGCCATGTCCGGACAGTGGATCCGTACTACGTTCGCCGTTTGCTGGTGCACTGCTGTTATCACTGTTTTTGTTGAGGTGGGTTGTGGAGCGGCGCCTACGCCGACGCTTTGGTTGCTTCTCGAGCGAGCTATCCTTCGCTGCATCCTCCCGTTCCTCGTTATCGTTTTCTTTGGGTGTATCCACCATGTATATGTCGTGTGATGAAGTGGCGGTCCAGCGCCCTGTGGGCGGTGGTTTCAATTCGTCTCCTGCATCGTCGTCCATGCCGTCGATGTCTTCGGAGTCGAAGTCGAGCATGTCGGTTAAATCGTCGACAGTGGCTACTTAAGTGGGCTGTGGGTGGGGAACGAATTTCTTCGTCGTCTGCATCCCATCCTAGCTGGACATAGTTCAGCCAAGTTTCTCCTGACAAGGAGAGAGACTTTAGTGATTTTAGCATGTCGCCGAAAGGCGAGTGCTGAAAGATATCCGCGGAGGTAAACTCCATGGTCGGTGCCCAATCGGATTCGATAGGCACGGAGGCAGGCGGTTCGGAGCCTATGGCCGGGGATGAATCCAATGGTTTGGCGGCACGGCTCTCGCGAGGGCTAAAGTCAGTATTCGGCTCTATCGCCACTGAGAGTGCGGCTTCCAAGGCGGGGTCTATCCACCCGTCCTTGGATGGCGCAATTCGCTCCAGATTGAAGGCTGGAGTAGTTGCCGGTGCGATCTCCCGAACACCGTCCGACGGCAGAGCTATATCATGCTCGTCATGGTCATTCAGCGCACCTGGCAAGGGCTCGAATCCTTCAAAAATCAAGTCTCTGCGGATGTTGACTGGATAATTCAAGTTTTCGAACCTGACCTGGTGGCCAGGGCGTAGCTCCCGATCTGCTCCAGATGACCAAGTGATTTGGCCCGCGGTGCGAAGCTGCTGAATACAAAGATTTGTCCGGGGAGGAAGACCTCACCCTAGACCACATCGTTACTAAGGATTGAAAGAGCCATCAAGCCTTACGGTGACTGCATAGTGGAACTCTCAATTAAAGCACCAATTTCGGTGTCAAAACCGGCGGATCTCGGGTAGGGGGTCCCAAACTGTGCGTCTAAGGCAGATGGTAATAGGAGGCAAGGGACACGATGTTTACCCAGGTTCGGGCCCTCTCGATGGAGGTAATATCCTACTTCCTGCTTGATTGATCTTGATGATATGAGTATTACAAGAGTTGATCTACCACGAGATCGTAGAGGTTAAACCCGAGAAGCTAGCCTATGGTATGATTGTTGTTGTCCTACGGACTAAACCCTCTGGTTTATGGAGGCACCGGAGGGGACTAGGGTTACACAGAGTCGGTTACAAGGAAGGAGATCTGCATATCCGTATTGCCAAGCTTGCCTTCCACGCCAAGGAGAGTCCCATACGGACACGAGACGAAGTCTTCAATGTTGTATCTTCATAGTTCAACAGTCCGGCCAAAGGATATAGTCCGGCTGTCCGGATACCCCCTAATCCAGGACTACCTCACCTGCCTTCCAGCAGTAATGAGCCGTCAAATCACAAAGGCCGTCGCCTTTGCTGAAAAGGACCAAGCTAGACTGCCCCACCCTCTAGCCTTTTAAAAAATGTATACATTTGTACAGTAGTAGTATCGATGGATTGCGCCATGGAGCAAAAGTAACAAGATGAAAATAAAGAAAAAAGGTGGTACATATAGAGAGCGCTCATCGCCAAATTATGCATATACTATATGACACTACCCACTATGAAGGTACTAGTAACATAGACTAGTAACTAGTCTATGTTACTCTCCACTATGACCAGCCAAAGCCGAGGTGCGGATACCAACAAGGGCCTGGTTGTGTCTATACTTGGACAACTCACCCGACTGCATGTGCACCAGGCGGACGAAGCTCGTGTCATGTTGGTGCCGTGGGCGGCCCGCACATTTACCAAAACCTCGCGCCTCTATCTTAGCCTCCGCGTTTTAAACTTCTCAATCTCAAGGCCAAGGAGCAACGTGAAACCTATGATAGAGCCAATCGGATGGTTGAGAACACTACAATTCGTAGCTACAGATGCGTGTGTGAGAGAGGACGAGTGCGTAAGTGGGTGGCATCGTCCTAGGGAGCAGTGATGGTGTGTGCGAGAAGTCCCGAGAGATAGGTGTAATGCGTCTGAAAAAAAGACTAGTCTATAGCTCGCCACGAGGCTATTCCTGTCGAACGCCAAGCGTAAGATATGTATCCGACGGTGCTAGTTTTTGTACGTACACTGCAGTATAAAAAGAACTAGTACCATGGCACATGCTACACCACGGCCGAGAAAACGTGCCGATGTTACGCCACCCGGGAATAGTGCCGCAATTCAAAACTAGAACCGTCAATAAATTTTGAGCGCGTCTCGTCACATTCCAAATTACTACAACTACCACGCTATATTTAATTGCAAACCTGTTCACACTGATTAGAACCTAAACGGTTTCCCACTTAGGAGCGTATTATTAGTACTCGGTTATAAATACCACTATGCTAAAATGACTGCGCATTCCTCCTCAACTCCTCATCGACAAAAAACAATCAAGTCAATCAAGCCATAGCCAGCATGAGTTCTCGGTTGAGAGATTTCCACCAGGGAGAGGTGTGCATGGAAGAGGAAGCACGAGACATGTCCCGCCTCGCCGCGAAAGCAGCCGACATGTCCAACCGCGTAGCAGTAACATCACAGAGGTCCCGACGCGCCGTCTATGTAGCTGACTGGTCCGGCCACGCCTGCTCCGGGGCGAGCGCGACCTGCTGAGGGTGAAGATCGCCGGAAGGGTGAAGCAGGAGGAGGATACGACTCCCTTGTTGCAGAGGACGGGCGTCATCATCAAGAAACTTATGGATGAGAATGCCATGCTCCGCATCGAGCGCAACAGGCTGGTGGAGGAATCCATGGATGTTGCGAAGCAGCGTATTAAGGACATGAAACTGATGAAAGAGATCATCACCCGCCGTGAGAACTAGTCTCCGCGACCTGCAGCGCATAAAGAAAGTAGAGATCAGCGAGCCAGATCGTTGTATGCGTCTTCCTTCTTCTTTTGCCTTTGTGTATTTCAGGCGTATAGCCGCATGTGGCTTTTTTAATTGTCTTGCTAATTATGTAAGGCAATCATTATCCACTCTCGTCGTCCTTATATATATTCATCAGTCTTGCTATAAGTCGCAGTAGATGCTATATAGGTCCGTCGGATCTTACTTCAAGATCCGTGCAAAATCTTCTTTTCAGATTTTCTCTTTTCTCTCTTAAATCTCAATCGGGTGAGACACTGCGATGCCATTAAACACAGGCTTGGGCGCCATTAATGGAGACCTTGGGAGAGAGGTGGACGACAGATGGAGGTCAAAGGGCTCTCCTCCTGATAAGCACGTGCAGGGGTCTGATCGCACGCCTCCCGTACTCAAATAGCTACCCTGCACGGTGCCTCCTAGCTAATAAAAAAAGGGGACGCGTTGTGGCACGTAAATGGTAAATAGAACACCCACGACTTCAATAATACTTGTGTTTCCGATTGTAATGTGACAGCACTTGTTCCAAAATGACATTGTTGATTGTTAATGTGTGCGCCTTCGCAAATCGGACTGCAAAATTACCACAGCATGTTGGTGCCATGTCATGACACCAATCCAAGTTTCTCAATGTTTCCGGCCAAGCCATGACGCCCAGATGTTTGAATTTCATTCCCATTTCTAGCATGGGACCATGAAATTTACCCAAGGACATACATGTGATTTTTCAACCAGCTTTGGTGCACTGGAGCATGTGTTTGTATTTAAAATTTGAATTATGCACAAAAAGGTCTCACGTTCCCTCTCAGAACCATGAGCCTTCTTGAGAGAAGCTCCTGTTTGCAAGAAACTTATACCAAAACTTGTTACTATTCTGCAATTTTTTACCACAGCATGGTAGTACCATGACATGACACCACGCCAAGTTTCATGATTTTCAGGCGTGTTTTGGATTTACAAGAATTTTAAAACCAAGCTTCTCAATGTTCTCGGCCGAACCACGATGCCCAGATGTTTGAATTTTATTCCCATTTCTTGCACGAGACCTAGAAATTCACCCGAGGACACACATGTGATTTTCAATCAATTTTGGTGCACGGGAGCATGTGCTTGTAGTTCATATTTGAATTGTGCAAACTAAATGGCCAGAAACTCAATTAATGTATAGAAAAGGCCAAACGAACCCGGAATAATTCCAAAATTTAATAGGGCACTCATATAGTTCTATGTTGCCTATGTAAAGAAAATCTGGGAGGAGGCATCGTATATTGTTTCACACACAAAGGTATAAATAAATAAAGAAATTAGCATACCTATTTAATTCTTGGGTTCTTATTATTTATGCCACTAGTTGTGTATCACTACTTAGTTTTGTCATTAGAAGATACAACTACTCAAAAAATGCCATCGATCCGTGAGATGCCTGCTCAAAAATGCAATTAGATAACTAAAAAATAACATCGTTAAGTTAGATGTTTGCTTAGAAATGCCATTAGACATTGTTATTTTCATGTCAAACCCGTTGACCATGTTACATGACAAAAATAAGCCGATTCTCACAATGATAAGTTAATGGTGTCCAGCACGACACATCCCTCAAATAAAACTAAGCAGCCTGGAATTCTTTGACAAAACTAAGCACCTTGAAATTCTTTGACAACTAAACTGCTGGCTATATGATGTTGGCCATATATATTGTACGTATATAATGTGAAGAAATGAGTGGTAGTACTATACCAACTAAAAGATGAAATGTATGAAATATAACGAGAAGAAACATAACATAGTTCTGCGGGGGGCTCAGCACAACACACCCCTCAAATAAAACTAAGCACACCAGAAATTAAACTAAGCAACTAATCCGGTAGACACTGCATTAGAACCACCATGAGAAACGACACTGCCACTGAGGGAGTCCTGGATTAGGGGGTATCCGGACAGCTGGATTATATCCTTTGGCCGGACTATTGGACTGTGAAGATACAAGATTGAAGACTTCATCTCGTGTCCGGATGGGACTCTACTTGGCATGGAAGGTAAGCTAGGCAATATGGATATGTATATCTCCTCCTTTGTAACCGACCATGTGTAACCCTAGCCCCCTTCGGTGTCTATATAAACCGGAGGGTTTTAGTCCGTAGGACAACATACACTCATACCATAGGCTAGCTTCTAGGGTTTAGCCTCTCCGATCTCGTGGTAGATCTACTCTTGTACTACCCATATCATCAATATTAATCAAGCAGGACGTAGGGTTTTACCTCCATCAAGAGGGCCCGAACCTGGGTAAAACATTGTGTCCCCTGCCTCCTGTTACCATCCGCCTTAGACGCACAGTTCGGGACACCCTACCCGAGATCCGCCGGTTTTGACACCAACATTGGTGCTTTCATTGAGAGTTCCTCTATGCTGTCGCGAGAAGGCAGGATGTCTCGTCTCATCTTTAAAGACGGTACTACTGTTGGGGGAGCTTTGGCTGTCGGGCAAACTCTCCGTCTAGGCGGGTTCATTATGACTGCCTGTTCGGCCGCCGCGCCGATGATGAATTCTCGGGTCATCGAAAATAGCCTCCACGTCAAATCGGCACTCACCGAACAGATGGATCCAATGGAGCTCTCCTCCTTAAACGAGCTCTTGGAACGCATCGCCACCTTGGGAGTCACTACGGACTATGATCATATTGGGCTTAAACCCAATCAAAGGGAGATTAATTCTCCACCGGTCACCCATCATATTGCAGTGGTGGAGGAACAGTGCGGCGACCTTTCCTCTGTCCTGATGACCAAATATGTCCGGATTCCCGAGCTCTCCGAGCCGGACGCCCGTTCGCGGGAGGATAACTTCCAATCCCTGAACTTAGAGTCAGGCAGCGGAACAGGATTAGCGGTTAACATCCCGGAACCGGAACTTCCAAAATTGGAAACTCCTCGACCCCTGGATCCCAGATCGGGTAGGGGTTTGGATTCAATTCCACCCACCCACCCAAACACAAGCGACCTTTCCCATATCAGGCAAGAGCCCCAGGAAACAGTACATCATTAATGAGCCAGATTCCTCCTTGAGATGAACAAGGTTAAGGACTGTCGCGAGGAAGACGCAATCTAATTCTTCCACTATAATTGCACGGACAAGGGAATCCTTCGCGCCATAAATCACTGTGAGATAACACGCTTCGCTGACTTGGCGTCCATAGTACGAAAGTACTGTGCGATGGAAAGTGCCTGGAAAACCGAAACAAACTTTTGGGATAATCCGGCCCTGAACACAAACCCAGTCCGAAATAAAAGGGTGCATTATCAGAATACACCCGGGTTAACTACCAAAAAGAAAAAACCCTCTATGGGTCAAGGAACCGTACTGGAGGGATGGCTCAACGGACCCTGCCAAATTCATAGCACGACGGATATGATACCAACGCACAGCCTTAGAGCATGTTGGATACTCCGGCAGGTGGCCAAAAGTGGTGAGGATCTTCTTATCCCACATACCACAGATCACCATCCAGTGGATAACAATACGGTGTTAACAGTGTTCGAGACCTTTGTGTTAAATAACAGGCGCAAGCGAACACTCCGCAGCATGGCCGAAATCTGCCACGTAGCAGCAACAAATCCATGGAGTGACACGGCTATTACCTTTAATGCCAGTGATGAACCCAAATTCCGAACAGCCCGAGCACCAGCCGCACTCGTCCTCAGTCCAATCGTGGACGGCTTTCGACTCACCAAAGTACTCATGGACGGTGGCAGCGGACTAAACCTCATCTATGAGGAAACCCTTCAAAAGATGGAAATAGACTGGAACCGCATCGAGCAAAGTAGCACAACCTTTAGAGGAATTATCCCCAGTCGGGAAGCATGCTATGCTGGGAAAATCACACTAGATGTGGTATTCGGTACGCCGGACAATTATAGGTCCGAAGAAATTACATTCCAAGTGGCCACGTTCAGCAGTGGCTATCACGCTCTTTTAGGACGGGAGGCGTTCACAATCTTCCAAGCCGTACCCCATTATGGGTACATGAAGCTTAAAATGCCCGGACCCAACGGAATCATCACTCTCGCCAGTGATTCGGACACCGCACTCCGCGCCGAAAACAAAACAGCGGCATTAGCCCTCGAGGCATTATCCGCAGCCCTCTCGGCCGAGGAGTTAACCACGCTACGCTCCAAAGTGGACAGGGACGATGTGATACTCTACAAGAGATCCAAATCCACCTCCTTTAAACCAGTGGATGAAATAGTCAAATTCCAAGTCCACCCAACGGACCCTACCAAAACAGCCTCCATCGGGGCATAGTTAAACTCCGCTGTGGACGCCGCACTACGAGAGTTCCTGCGCGAGAATTGGGACATATTCGCCTGGCATCCTTCAGACATGCCAGGAATCCCACGCAGGCTGGCCGAGCATAGCCTCAATATCCTTAAAGGATTCAAGCCGGTAAAGCAAGCTCTTTGGCGTTTCTCCGAACCTAAGAGATAGGACATGGGAGAAGAACTAGCAAGTTATTGGAGGCCGGATTCATCAGAGAAATAAAACATCCGGACTGGCTAGCAAACCTAGTGATGGTACCAAAGAAGGACAAATCCTGGCACCTTTGCGTCGATCTCAATGACCTCAATAAAGCTTGCCAACGGATCCCTTCCCCCTCCCACGCATCGATCAAATCATTGAAGCTACCGCAGGACACGAGTCATTGTGTTTCCTCGATGCATACTCCGGTTACCACCAAATCAAGATGGCGGAGTCCGACCAAGCCGCAACGGTATTCATCACACCATAGGGTCCCTTCTATTTCAACACAATGCCTTTTGGGCTCAAAAATGCTGGCGCAACATATCAGCACATGATTCAGACATGCCTAGAGAAACAAATTGGCAAAACAGTAGAGGCGTACGTAGATGATGTGGTTGTCAAAACCAAACACGTCGACTCTTTGATAGACGACTTGAGGCTCACATTCGACAACCTCCGAACATATGACATCAAGCTCAATCCGGAAAAATGCGTTTTCGGCGTACCAGCCGGAAAGCTCCTGGGATTTATTGTCTCCAGTAGAGGTATCGAAGCTAATCCGGCCAAAATCCAAGCGTTGTCACAGTTGGCTACCCCAATAGACCTAAAACAAATCCAGAAGCTAACTGGATGCGTGGCGGCTCTAAGACGCTTTATCTCCCGCTTGGGAGAAAAGGCTTTACCCCTTTATCGCCTCCTTCGGCGCACCGAACACTTCGAGTGGACGGACGCGGCCACAGCCGGATAGGAAGAAATAAAGGCCATTCTGGCAACCAACCCGATCCTGGCCGCACCAAACATCGGCGAACCAATGATGTTGTACATTGCAGCAACACATCAAGTTGTAAGCGCGGTGCTCGTTGTCGAACGGGAAGCGGACGGACACAAATTCCCTCTTCAAAAGCCGGTATACTATGTGTCCACTTTCCTCACTCCACGCAAATCACGGTACCCGCATTACCAAAAAATAGCATATGCGGTATTCATGGCATCACGGAAACTGCGACACTACTTTCAAGAATGTTTGATTACAGTAGCCTCGGAAGTGCCACTTAATGATATTATCAACAACCGCGACGCTACGGGCCGGATTGCCAAATGGGCCATTGAGCTCCTCCCATTCGACATAACATACAAACCTTGCCGAGCCATTAAATTGCAAGTACTGGCCGACTTCGTCGCCGAATGGACGGAGGCCGAACTCCCTAAAGAGTACGGCTCATACTCCAATTGGATCATGCACTTCGACGGTTCTAAAATGCTAGCCGGTCTAGGGGCTGGTGTCGTCCTGACGTCCCCAACCGGAGATACTGTTCGATACATACTGCAAATATTGTATACAGATTCCAATAATGCAGTCGAATACGAAGCTCTGTTGCATGGTCTTCGGATGGCAGTCCCCATGGGCATTCAACGCCTGGAGGTGCGTGGGGATTCAAACCTCGCACTATCCCAAATAAACGGAGATTTCGATGCCAAGGATCCGAAAATGGAGGCCTATCGAAATGCCGTCCTAAAAATGTCAGCTCGGTTCGAGGGACTCGAGTTTCACCATGTGGCTCGGGAAAACAATCAAGCGATGGATATCCTCGCCCGCATCGGCGCAAAACGCGAGCAGTCCCCCCAACATATTTCTGGAAAGGCTCTTCAAGCCATCCGTAGCATGGAAAGGGGACACCGGTAACAACAGTCCGGACCCGGCCAAAATACCCGATTCCGAGCTCTCTGACACAATCGGAGGCTCCGCCACCAAAATAACACCTTCAGCCTATGAAATAATGGCCATTATTGCCCCGTGGACAGAACCATTCCTGACCTACCTAACTAGACAGGAACTTTCTGAGGACCAAAATGAGGCACGCTGCATAGTGCGGCGATCCAAGGCCTACATGGTCCATGAGGGAGAATTGTACAAGAAAAGCACTACTGGAGTCCTTCAAAGGTGCATCTCCGAAGAGGAAGGGCGGAATCTTTTGGCAGAAATTCACGCCGGACTCGGCGGTCATCACGCCGCAGCCCGGGCTCTTGTAAGCAAGGACTTCCGTACAGGATTCTATTGGCCAACGGCCCGGGCAGATGCACAAAACTTGGTACAACGTTGCGGCGGTTGCCAGCTCTTCGCAAACCAAAGCCACATGCCACCCACCGCCCTCCAAACAATCCCCATTACATGTCCCTTTTCGGTCTGGGGGCTTGACATGGTTGAACCCCTTAAAGGGGGATCCCATAAGAAAAAAATACTTATTGGTCATGGTGGATAAATTCCCCAAATGGATAGAGGCCAAACCGGTTAAAACAGCCGAATCCGGACCGGTGATAGATTTCATATCCGGGGTTGTACACCATTACGGCGTCCCCCACAGCATCATCACTGATAACGACACGTACTTCACGGCCGACGAGGTAAAACTCTGGTGCAGCAAAATGGGCATCAAGCTCGATTATGCTTCAGTCTATCACCCACAAAACAACGGTCAAATCGAATGAGCAAACGGTCTTATAATGAGCGGCATTAAACCCAGATTAGTGCATTCCTTAACGGAGTCTGAGACACACTGGGTAGACGAGCTCGACTCCGTACTCTGGGGGCTGCGGACCACGCCGAATCGTAGTACCGGATATACACTGTTTTTTATGGTGTACGGCGCAGAGGCAGTCTTGCCCTGCGACATAATTCATGACTCACCTCGAGTGCGCATGTACGAAGAAAGAGAAGCCGAGCTCGATCGGCAGGACAGTCTGGACACCTTGGACGAGGAGCGCGACGTAGCCAAAGCCCGTTCTGCATTTTATCAGCAACAGGCTCGCAGATACCAAAGCAGAGAAGTACGGGCCAAAACTTATAACGTTGGCGAACTAGTTCTACGCCTGCCGGATAAGAAAAAGAACAAGCTCGAGCCCAAATGGGAAGGTCCCTTCATTATTGACCAAGTTCTGACTGGTGGAGCGTACCGACTGCGGGACGCATCGACTAGTCGACTCGAGCCGAACCCATGGAACGCGGCCAGGCTCCGAAGATTCTACGCCTAGCACCAGACTCTATGTTAGTCCCCTCCCTTTGTCCATTTTCTGCATATACATCATCTGTCTTGTTTCCCTTTCTTTCTTTCTCTTATTATTTCTCTAGGCCTTCAAGGGCCACCTTGTGCCTCACTTGTAAATTACAGATGCGCTAGCCGCACTCTCCATACCTGGGGGCTTCTTTCACAGAAGCTTAAATTATTTACCTGGGCCTCATGCCCAACACATGTGTTATACTTCCGCATGTACCTTTTCTCACCATTATATGCATCGATATGACTTAAGTTTTGGCCGAGCTGGGTTGCCTAGCTCTTGTATTTATGCCCTACGTTCCCGTTAATTCGGCTAGGGCATAAGGGGAGCACCTCTGTGATTCTTACTACCGGGTCAGCCGAATGTGTACCTCAGACTGGGTGAAGCCGAAAGCTAGCGTTCTTAAGGGAATATTCGGTCGGTGAACAAAAGATGATTTTTATTTATTGTCCATATCTACCCCTAGATGCTTTTTCTGCGTTTCTTATCGCAGTCCGGACATGCACTTTAGGGCATGCTTACCCAGGGAAAGGAACCCTTAACGGAACTATTATCCCTGGAAGATGTTTCTTACTACCCATGTAATATAACATAACTAGTTGGGCACTTGTCTGATAAAGCACTAATGACCCCTACGCCTGGTCTCCACGCATACCCCGGTTCTTATATAACTGAGCGGGTATTCAGATTCACTCCGGACTATCGGACCCGGAGGTTGAAGCGAAAAGGTCCGCAACGACAAATGATCTACAATCCGGCTAGAAGGCATTATACATGTCACTGTAATTACATAGTCATGTAGACTGACTAAACTCCTCCTCTATACCATCCAACAGGCGTTCTAGCTTACAATCCTGTTGGGAATACTTTGCGGCTAAATGTACTTGCCCATAAACTAAGCTAACGGGGATCTCTTTTCCGTTGGGCCCCACAGGACCGACCTCGGCCATGTGATTTGGGTCTGCCTTGGTATACCGAGTCTTCACCATGGCCCAGGCCTATCGGGCACCCTGTCGGCAGGCCGATATCTTCCATAATTGGAGGCGCCGCCGTGCTCCCTTGAGCTTCTCCGTAAGCTCTGCAATGCCCTCTGGCGGGGAGACAGATGGCCACAAGGCCTGGGCAACACCTTGCATCACCTGCCGAACTTGTTCGTGCAGATGTGACAGCTCGGATAGAAGATCACCCGCAGACCCGGGCATTTCCTCCGCGGGACAACCCGTCAGCATACCTACAGACATAACTTTGTTAGTCGGCTTCTTCGCCGAATTCCTTCAAGCACTTACTGAAAATGCCGTGCCGAAGCCACTTACTCTCCTTCTCGGAGTCGGCAAGCTGGCCCCGAACGTCTTTTAGATCCACGCTCAGCTTAATATTGGCGTCTTGGAGATTGCTTTTCTCCCGCCTAACCTCATTCGGCAAGCGTTTGCCAGCCTCTATCTGTCGCATAACATGCTGGTCCTCCGGATTTTCTCCGGATTCATCTGCAACATCTGTCATTAGATCTGCAGCCATGCCGCACATTATATGGTAACCATTACTCTTTAAAGTAAATTTTACCAGCAGGTGACTTTTTCGGTTCCTGCAATGCGGCCACAGCAGCCCGCGGTTGGGTCTTGCATTCCTCTAGCTCCTGTGTTAGCCTAGTATTCTTCTCTGTAAGAACCTGCACAAATAAGATGATCCTTAAATTAGTTCTGCTAACTGTTTCATGTCTCAGGGGATACTGATACATATGAATCGTCAGATTCACTTACCCGTACATCCTTTACATATTGATCCGTGGCTCTGGCTAGGCCATCTTGAGCAGCACGGAGGTACGCCTCTCCAGAATTGAAGTCATCAAATGCCTCTGGAGAGAAACAAGCGTCCCGGAGTATGGCCCGGCAGCGCCTATGGTTCATGGCGCTTTCCACTTCTGAGTTAGTACCGGATAACCTATCCGCATCCTCCGTAGAGGGATTATCTGGCGCCTGCCCCATATCGGCTTCCGCCTCTATGTCCGGTCCTAGCGCCCGGCTGGTGGAAGCATGATTAGTAACACTAGTCGTCAACCCGTGCATTCGCACGGGCTAGCTATATATATACATTTGTATTTATGTTTTTACAACTATTTGTGTGAAATCAGATATGTTATGATCATAGTTCAAAAAAGGAGATATATTATGAACAACATATATAAATGTACTTTTGTGATAGAAACCCTTAATTTACACATTTCCATGGATATATAAGTAAAAGAAGTAACACTCATTTATTATATTTTTTATTCTCATCATATATGTTAATATATGTGTACTTATTGAGTCTTGAATAACAAAAACACAAAATATCAGTAATAAGACTATACTGTAAAGCTAAAGCTTTGTAAATAAAATAATGCAACAAACATGCAAAAGAAATCTTGGAGTGATTGGTTATAATTAGTAAGCTGTCTATTTCTAATAATATAGTTTAATATGTGGAACAACCCTGGGGCAGGGAGGTGTCGTAATTGTAGGTCAATCTTTGACGGAAAGAGAAGTAGGTTATCTCTTTGGCAGAGAAATAGAAGTGCCTCTAGCTGATACGTATGTGTTGCTTATATGCTGTCCTATCGGAGGAATAGACATAAAGAGACATATTCATTTGTTTGTCTAGACAAAATAAGCATATTCTATCGTGCGAGAAGAGTGGAGGATATGAAGCCTGGTCTCAGAAAAGCATGGCTGCAACTAAACATAGGCACACTGTTATAAAACCGTCATAACTATGTAATATCAAACTTGTAGTAGCTGCATATTTCATTTCTAATATTGGAGATGTTGATGCCCTAAAGACATGAAAACTGAGTAGTCCATCATAGTATCCTATCTAAAATATAAAATCTGTAGAACATAACTTCTGCCTTGTTCTTCTCCGTGGGAAAACTACAGAATAGTATGCAAGAAAGCACATTGTCAAGATAATTGTAGTCATTCTGTCTACCAAGACAAAATTCTATATCGAGATAGAACATATATTAAAATCTGTATTGACCAACGATATTTAGATCGCAATTCTGGACTTGCGATGGGAGCTTACTATAGTTCACAAGAAAGGTATAGATATAAATGATCAAAGTAATGAGACCAAGTTTGGTTTGTATGTAAAAAGCCTAATAAGATCATATGGTATAAGTAAAGGTAAGCATTCTGATTTTTAAATTTAGAGCATGGAAATATCGATGTACGTACAATTAACATTATAGCTTTAATAGTTTGTTCCAAAGAAATATGGTATGTACCCATCTGATCTTATAAGTTTGTACTATAGAATTTGAGGGTTCATATCGATCGACTAAGGTGGTACAAAAGTATGTATCATATTTTTTTCATAACCTTGATTCTGAACAACAAAGTAGTTTGAGAATGTATATAATCAATGTATTCCTCTATAATCCATTCCATGATGGATTTCATTCTTCCTGGCAACAGAGGGCACAATCAACTTAAACGTAATTGTTCTGTACAAATAATCAAAATCCTCAAGATAACTGAAGTTCCAAGAACACATAGATTTCTCTGCTTATAGAAGGTAGTCACGTGTTATGAATCAGGAAGAAAAACTGTCTTTCATAGATTAAGGAAAGTGTTTTTTATCAGTTGCAGTTTGTTCCTATATCAGAAAGATGTTAGACAGTAAGGTAGGTGCAGAAATAAACATGTGTAAAACTGAAACTCGATTGTCTATTTTTGGAAACAATCAGGTCGGTTAGACATGGTAGAATATACTGCCTTGGTCAGAGGATGTTTGTTGTGGGCAAACAACTACATGAAGCAGCACAATATCTAGAAATTGTTCAGAATGTTGGCTGAATTAATATGTTTGTAATAGGTACGCTAAAGAATCCATTTTACAGTAGTTACAATCTAGTACAGAAGGATCAATGTATCATATGAAGTTAAACACTAAATCTGTTTTTAGCAATCAATTCCATAAAATCCAGGTATGTTCACGTGTAGCCTATAAAAGATTTTCATATAATATTCATAAACCAATGGCAGATGATTTAAGAAATCAAATCAGAAACTTCATATATCAACAATGTAAAGGGAACACTTTAGACAGTTTGCCTTCAACACCAATATAAATTATGTATAAATGGTGTGATGAAAATAGTAAACGTAAAAATAAAAAAATGAGACTTCATTGATATCATTACTATTGCTTCATGGAACTCCATTCTCGATCTTGGAAAACAAAGACGCCTCCTTTCATATCACACCTGCAAAGAAGATATTAGATAGCGGTCTCACACTTGATTGAATTCACCACCAGTTAAATTTGCTGAATTTGCTCGTCACAACTATAAGAAAAGGTAAACACATGAATGAGTTAAAAATTCTAGACAGCCATTTAATTAAAATCCGAGATAATATTCTCAAGTTAAGGAAAAACTAATGCACGATATAGTCCACTGAAATGCAGTTGTAAAGTAGCTTAATAATTCCATGATTTGTGTGCTTCGGCGTGCTTGCTCGCTTACTATAGAATGTTCTTTGATTTCATCTAGTAACTTCTCAAGTGAACAGTATGCATGGAATAAAAACTGAATCACGTTAAATACTTAGTCCTTGAATCAAGTCGAAGTTTCTATACACAATACCATGATGTATCTCGGTCCACTTTCTCTACCAGCCGAGAACTCATAATATTAGATGTATGTAAAATGTGGCAAAATGTTAACTTAAATAGCCTGAAGTAACTGTTATCACACACCAACTATATGTGCACCGGCACCATTTTTCTGTTTTCAAAACAAAATAGATGGAAGAAATGAATATTAGTCTAGCCAACTTACCTACATATGCATTGCACTTGCCACAAATAGCGTCAACCCTATGGACAGGGTATTAAGGATAAACTATATGAGTAAAAATTATTAGCAGGAGATTCAAGGGTTCTGTGTTACTTGCCAAGTGGATGCAACAACAAAATCGAACAGTGTCGAGCAAGTAAACGACTCCACCCACCAGTCTGCCACAGTTCTTAGCTCGGCAGCCTTGTTGACTGTGATGGACGTCCAATCTGTTTCAAAGATTGGATGGAATAGTTACTTCTCTATATCAGCCTTAATTGGATAAAATTATTAGCAGCCTAAAAGTAGTTGTCTGATTAATTTCTGCACGTCAAGAATTTAAAAGCTAACGAGATTCCAGATTTCAATGATTAAAGAGGAACAGAATCACGTGCAGTGTTGGTGCAAGTGCAAGTTAATGCCAGCTCGAGTGCTTACAGCGGCGACGACGAAGCAAGTTGACATCTAGAAGCTAGGACACACATGTACACATCAGCCAATCGATACCTTTCTTGATCAATTCCGCCGAGAACAGAACTGGCATGCATGCAAAAACAATGGGTTGATTGCTTCAAATCATGGTGGTACAAATTCATGGTAGGTGATTGGATGTATAGAAGTTACATCTAGGCCGCAGGAGAGGATGAATTGGATCACACCCCTGCCTTTTAAATCAATTTCAGCATGGATGGTATCCTGAGCGACCGTAGGGGGCGCGCGATGATGATCTGGTCAGGAGAGGCGGGGAACAGAAGGAAACCGTAGCCTGCAGGCATGACGATGGGCCTTTTAGGGATAAGTTTTTCTTCTATGAAATTAAGGCGGAGAGTCCTGCAGGAAACATGCGCATGCCTCAAATAGTCGTTGGTACAACTCCTCCCCTGCATCAACTATGTTGGGACAAATTCATCTGCTGGATTGAAAATAGACGTTAGATTACTCCGTAGCAAGAACTTGAAAACAGATTAGAATCGAGATTTTTATATTGGAGAGGAACAGAATCACAGGCTGCAGGAGAGGATCAGATTGGATCTAATCGTACCCAATACTTTTACACTGATTCAAACTTGGATGGATCACCAAAGTCACTGACGTCCCGAAGAAAAGATGCGGCAAGATGGAGGATGAGGAAGATAGGTACTGGAAACGTGCGGATGGAAACTCCTTTGAGGAAGGACGATCTTGAGGGGATTTTTATTTACAGGATCTTTAGGTTTTTTATATAGGAGTGTGATATATTGGGTTTTCAGTTTTGGGATCGCTGGGGACCTTATATCTTAAATCTCTGGACACTTGAGGGGAAGAGGAGAGATTGGTCCACAACAAACATTGGTGGAGAGACGTTTATCTTAAATCGCTGGACACTTGAGGTGAAGAGGAGAGATCGGTCCACAACAAACATTGGTGGAGAGACGTGGAGCCATGGAGGAGTCTCTTTTTTGATGTTTTTTTTTGCATTGGCTGATTGATGGTTAGATGGCCGTGGATTACCTGTATTAATCTACACCGTTATAATTCGGTCCCACGTGATTAACGGCTTGTAAAATCTGATTAACGTGGTAATTTTTAGGGAGTCAAGAATTAGTATAGGTGTTTTTTTGCATTGGCTGATTGATGGTTAGATGGCCGTGCATTACCTGTATTAATCTACACCGTTATAATTCGGTCCCACGTGGTTAACGGCTTGTAAAATCTGATTAATGTGGTAATTTCTAGGGAGTCAAGAATTAGTATAGGTATAGATCGCAAGACATATTCTAGCGAGCGTTTTTTCTGTTAAAGAAATGCGGGCGTCATTATATTTCAAGAGAGACGACAACCACGGAGTGGGGTTTGTTATACCTTTGCGCTGGCGTCTCAGTCCTGACCACCTTCCTTTTTGGCCTGCCCGGCCTCGGTGCCTCTTGTTGGCGTATTGCCATGGGCTCGGCAGGGCGTCCCGAATGCCTTCCCTATAAAATGCCATGTGTATATGGTGGGTGAAGTGTCTAAAAGGCGATCCTAGTTTTGGATTTGGAATTTTTTGGATTTTTACGTGCGATGCAGGGAGCAGTCCGGGATAGTCGGCCGTAATGGCCACCATGGCATCATCGCAGCTTAACTACCGGTCTATCAGCTGCATGGATATGACCGAATCTTCTTCGAGTAAGGAGTCGAGGGCCTGGTCAGGGTCCTCTGGTTATGGAGAAGGGCTGTTGATCTCCTTTATGGCGTTTCGCAGTTCCTGCCGCAAAGTTGCAAGGTAAATACTTACGACAACGAATGCGGGAAAAATGGGAGCAGGGAGATATGACTTACCCATCTTGGAGGATAGTACATGGAGAATCCATCCCGTGGTTTGATGCGGGTGAACTCCTCCTCTTCACCCTTGAACAGTTCGGACAGAATCTTCGCTAGAGCGGTAGCATTGTCCGGACCCTTATGCCCGCAGCGGGTGGCATCATCCGCCCCGTTATAACACCACAAGGGGTGCCCATGATATTGAAGTGGCTGCACTCCCCGTATTATGCAAATCCACATAACTTCAATTATTGTCAATCCTGATTGAGCCATTGCTTTGATCCGGTTCATCAGATAGAGGACCTCTCCGTTGTCTTCCGCCTGGGGGCTCCGTGGGCGCCAACTTCGGCGCTTCTTTAGAGGAGCATTGTTGAACTCAGGTAGACCGCGCCGAACAAGGTCCGAAAGGGGGACGTCCTGCATATAAAACCATTCCGAAGGCCAGTCTTCGGAGGGCTTCTTCGGGGTACCGGACAGTTATCCGGTGTCGGTGATGCACCATATTTCGGCTCCACCCACTTGATAAAGTGATTCCCTCTGTGTGCGAGGGACAAGGCAGAATAGCCTTTTCCACAGCTCGAAGTGAGCCTCGCAGCCCAGGAACAACTCACAGAGAGAAACATAGCCGGCGATATGTAGAATGGAGGCAGGAGTGAGATTGTGTAATTGGAGGTCGTAGAACTCCAGGAGCCCATGGAGGAACGGGTGAATTGGAAATCTGAGTCCCCTTAGTAAATAAGGAACAAGGCAGACCTGTTCTCCCATGGAGGGACAAGGAAGGCTCTCCGCTTGTGCCCCGCCATTGTAGGTGGCAAGCCCGGCTCAAACGGGCACCATATACGCCGGAGGGAGAAATCCCTTAGTCTGCAGCTCGACTAATCGGGTGTGCGGGACTGAACACCTCTCCCAATCACCGATCTTAGGGCTGCGGGGGCGGGAGGAGGAGCTGCGGAGGCCGGTCATGCTGGAATGGATCTTTCCGAAGCATGCTCTGATGAATTCTCGCTAGGGGAGGATGATATGGATCGGATCTAAGAATCCCCATCCCTTTAATAGACAATTTATTTATCTGGCTAGGGGGGCGAATGTAAAAACGCCCGGGCGCCTTGTATTCATTCGACGCGTGGGAGATAGCCCTTATTGGGCAGAGAAGCCAAGAGGTTCAACATTTATGGAGCCGGACACTGCTTACGAACACTTGAAAGTTGGAGAAGAACCCGCCTTGCAATGCCGAAGACAACACTGCGCGCCGGACTCATCGTCATTGAAGCCTGGTTCGGGGGCTACTGAGGGAGTCCTGGATTAGGGGGTATCCGGACAGCCGGATTATATCCTTTGGCCGGACTGTTGGACTATGAAGATACAAGATTGAAGACTTCGTCTTGTGTCCGAATGGGACTCTACTTGGCGTGGAAGGCAAGCTAGGCAATACGGATATGTATATCTCCTCCTTTGTAACCGACCTTGTGTAACCCTAGCCCGCTTCGGTGTCTATATAAACCTGAGGGTTTTAGTCCATAGGACAACATTCAATCATACCATAGGCTAGCTTCTAGGGTTTAGTCTCTCCGATCTCGTGGTAGATCTACTCTTGTACTACCCATATCATCAACATTAATCAAGAAGGACGTAGGGTTTTACCTGCATCAAGAGGGCCCGAACCTGGGTAAAACTTCGTGTCCCTTGCCTCCTGTTACCATCCGGCGTAGACGCACAGTTCGGGACCCCCTACCCGACATCCGCCGGTTTTGACACCGACAGGCCCCCTCATAGATAGGATCGATCGGCTGTTCGAAAACCACCTAATTTTTTTACTGTTAAGAGGTAAAACTAGTTCATGCACTCAAATCTAGTAGTACTTGGTTCAAAGGAGGAAGAGGAAATAATGGGGGCGAAAAGTAGCAGAGACTGGCTATCCAACTGGTCTCTAGGTCTAATAGGGAAATAAAGGGAATGCGGTACAAACTCAATATAAACCCGATCTATTGGTTGAAAAAGGAAAGAAAGTGGGGACTATGGGACAAGTCAAGAGAGTAAGTCCAGCACTATATTTGCTAGCCTCACACAGTATAAGGTGGCTATATACCGAACAAAAATGGGACCAACCCAGATATCCTCTTCTGAGGTTTGTTGCCCCGAGCCGCTCTTACGTAATGCCACTTGTAAAATGTAGCAGTCGCACTGTTAAATGTAAGGACACGTTAAACCAATGTTGTTTTCAATGTAATGCCTCCAGTAATATGAATCAATGGCACTTTTTTTCATCCCCTGCTAAATTTTCCATTAAGATAAGTTGCTTCTTTTCGTTAGAGATGCAACTGTCCTGGTCCGCCTACTCTCCCGTGCCCAAATACCGACTCTGTAGCAGTTGTTAATGTAATGTTGCTGGTAAAATGAAGCAATGGCACATTTAAAGTAATGTCGTATTTAACGGTTGTCATAGTTAATCCTAATGCCCACACTACTATCTAGCAATGCTACTAGAAATTGCTACTGTCCTTGTAGGATTGCCATTCAGATAAGGTACATGCTTTTTTCATTTGATGCATGTTTCATCACTTGTTAGTCACCCTCCTTTCCACATTTTTTGTGCAAAAAGAGATATACATTTCGCGCTTGATCTTAGTTGAACTGCACAAATGATATCCAAATTATTGTTGAATATTCCAGGAGCTTCACCGCCAACCTTGATGTTGCTCAATTTTATTGCAACTAATGAAGAAGAAGCTCTGTGGGTTTCGTTTTCTGATGGAAATGGAACCTTGCTGGAGCCCTTTTCTTAAAAAAAAGAAGAAGAAGCTGCTAGCTCATGGGACATTGCTTCATTTTAGGTGAACTGCACCAAAAGTTCCCATGAATTGAATCATCCATGTTGGTGACTGCTGTCATCCCTTCCACGATGGTGTTGACTACAAATATGGTTCCCATCACGAGGAATGTTCCTTTTTGGTCTGACTGTTTGCCAAAGATCCTGCATGTTGATCCTCCTCTTGTGCCACTCTTTTGGCACTGCTATGATAAATCAGTAATGTTATTATTTTGCACCTTATTCTAGTGGCACTATTAATTTGAGGCAATGTTTTAGCACCGCTAGTGCCACTGTTTTTTTATATATCAATAGAGGGGGTTCCCTCTGATTTCATTAAAGAAACCCAACCATAGAGAACCATTATCCGACAACATCTCCGTGTAAATGGGCATTTATGCAACTACTAGTAGAATGGACAGAGTACTAGCAGGAGACAAGTTCGCCACATAAGCTAGGCAGGTAGGGGGACGCAGCACTAGCTCGACCAAGTTTGGATTACAAACCAAATGCTACCACAAAAACATCATGGGGAAGATAGGGACTGAAAGAGCCAGCTTCAGCATCCCATTCTAAGCACCCCCGGCCTTCATCCTCGCGACGCACGGTACACCTCGTTTGCCACCTGCTCGACCCTAGTGTCACTGATAAAATGAAGTAATAGTACAGTTAAAATAGAGCGAGTGTTCTCTCTATCATTTCATTTCCAATGTAGATAAAGAAAGTGCTTCGCTTTGTTAATGTATGGTTCATCAACTAGTCCCATTGTTAATGTTTAAGCGTTTCTGCAAACTTGGGTGCGTAATTTTAGTTGATCTGCACAAAAATGGAGATTTGAATGTCTCAAGGCCCCTCCTTGTACTACCGCTATACACTGATGTTCATCACTGGCAAAAGGTGTATCGGGGAGACTTGGGATGATTTCTAGTATGAGGCGTGGCGTACCGTATGAGGCGTCGCAGGGCCCATCTCGCCCTCGCAGCATGGCATGCTATGATACTATCGCAATACTTTCTTCTATTTATTTTGCGTGTTTCATCAGCTAGTGCCACTATAATGTAATCACGCTTTTTCATTATCTGTGCAAACAGGGTTATTCAGCTGGATTTTGGTGGAACTGCATAAGTATACGGATGGAACCGGCATATATGCAGAGTGCGAGGTGTGCCAAGTAAATATTACCGACACCAACCATGCTCCATGCACGCATTGGCATCCACCACCACCAGTGGGATGTGTGGCGCTCTCTGTGGACGGATCTTTCTCGGCAGCAAATCCTCTAACCAAATACTAGTATCTTATATTGGCAGTTTTCTAGGGAGTACTCTTTTCTGAAAGAAGAACCAATCTATTTTTCTTTATTTGTACATAGTGTCACAACTTTGACCCAAAGGTCCAGACCTATTTAAGGGTGATTGGCGTAGTACTCAAAGACTGATTGTAACCATGATTTTCATTAGCTAGCACAATGATTGTAAGCATGAGCAGGTGGAAGATTAGGTTAGTGCGAAGCTTACCATAAACCCTACCGCTGCCGTTGAAACAAGGTGATCATCGAGGGAACCATGGAGAATGGCGGGGAAGTGATGTCGTGCCATCCGGCCTCCTCTTGCGGTGGGAGAACGAATACTCCTGTGGCTCCGGCTGGCTCTGCACCCTCACGAACGACACACCGTACACGATCGATTCGTTATCCTTCGACCTTCGACCTGTACGCCCACCACCTCCGCCTGACTTTCGCCTCGGGCGAATCTGTGTGCTCCATCACCCAGAGGAGATACTCGATGAACTCGAAGGACAGCGGCATGACTGCCGCTGAGGAGTACATGTACATCCCCGCCCTCATCGCCGCCGTCTCGCTCTTTCGCATACATTGCCACATGGCCCTCACCGTCCTCAAAATCTCCCACTCATTGTCAAACCTAGTAAGGATCTCCTTCAACCTGGCTAACTTTGCCTGGTCGCTGCCGGCGATCTGCCTGATTCACTGCTGCATCCTTGTAACATCCCAAATTTTCAATTTGGAATGTTATACGTTAGATCATCATGCATATCATATTTTCTTGCATTTTGGTCGATCCTAGAAATTTCACGCAAATTCAAGGACCTTCGGAGAGAGTTGGAGATTTCGTTATTTTCATATTTGAGAGTTTCTCGAATTTGAAAAAGAGGATCATTTGATTTATTTATTCCATCTTCAATTATTTTTCCGATATCAAAAATATGAGAGAGGGAATAATATGACTTTCCCAAAAAATTAGGAAAATGAAGATCTAATGGATAAATCAATTTTTGTTTGCCGGAGTTTATTCGCATTTTATTTGGATAGGGAAAAATGCGCGTTTTCAAAAATTGCATATTAGGTCCGCAGAAAAGTTCATTTTGTTCGACTCATTTTTAGGAGTCGGGGAAAATTTCCTTTAGAAATTTTGGAGCCCTTTTAGTTTTCTTTTCTTTTGTTTTTCTGCGCGCGTAACCGTTTAAAAAAAAGGGAACACCCGCAGGCCAGCCGGGCCAAAGGCCTAGCCAGCCGCCGCTCCACCCCAGCCGCGCACAGCGCCAGGTGCCAGGCGCCAGGCCAGCCGCCGCCTCTTCCCTGGCCGAATCCTATTAGGATTCTAGGCTAGCCCTTTTCCTTGTTTCGTTTTTCCTTTTCCTACTCTATTTCTTGTCCCCTACCCCAAGTAATCTCTCCCATCTCCTATATAAATACCCCCATAGACCCCCCCTCTCCTCACACCAAAAACCCAAACCCCCTCTCCTCACCAAGCCGCGCCCCACCCCGCGCCCCTCACCCGCCGCCGCCGCCCCTATAGCGCCGCCGCCGCCGCCCTAGCACGCCGCCGTCGCCACCGTTCGCCCCGCCTCGCCGGAGGTAGCCCCGCGCCTCTCTTTTTCTTCCCCGCGGTTCGGTTCTTTTAAAAGAAACAGTTCCGGTTTTCTTTTCCGGTTTTTCTCTCCGATTCTTCGTTTCGCTTTCTTTTCCGAAACCTTAGATCGGTTTTCTGTTTTCTTTTTCGGTTTTTTTTTCGAAAACCCTAGATCGGTTTTCATTCTTCTTTCGGACCGTTCGTCTCAACGAAACGTGATCACAGATTATTCCCGGTTAACGGCGCCCGTTCGTTTAACCGTTCGTCTCTTTCTTTTCGTCGGATTTATTCCGCGATCGCGATCTCAGATCCGATCTTCGTTCTAGTTTATCTTCTCGCCCGTTTATCGGAATCAGGTGATTCAAGCGCCTGGAGTTTCGTCTTGAAACCGCCGTTCCATCTAATCAACTTGAACAAGCTTTTGCTACAGTAAAATTTGACCTAGTTTCAACTTGCTAGAACCAAGTTGTTTTCTTCCGCCGTTTGTTTTCCGGTTCTTTGTTCGGTTCTTTCTTTCTCTGCAACCGGAGTTCTTAAGTTGAACTTTCTGGTTTGTTCTCTTGTTCGAGTTTTACCTGTGCATTAGATGAGTGCTTATTGTATGTTTGTTGTTTGTCTGCGTTAGATCATCCGGATTGCGCCGCTTGTTACTTCAAAACCCTAGGACTCGTGGATCATCAGCAAGGCAAGTTCACACTTTGATCATACTTTTTCTACAACCCAATTTTATTGCATTAGATCAATCCTCTCACATTGCATGATTAGGATCTAATTAAATTATGGGATGGGAAGTAGATGAGGTAGTACCTATTACCTGTATTATTATGAAACCTTTGGGAGTTACCTCTACGTTTGCTTATTGCCATGCTATGCTAGTAGACGTGGATTGGGTGAGTGATATCCATGACAGATGTGAGATTGATAATTTAATGGTTTACCTAAGGTGGCAACTTAAACACACATCTGGGTGGATTGAGGCACCTGATGTCTATCAGGACTTGCCTGTTTTTATTTTGGACCGCCACCCAGGCCCAAAGGGATCATCAGATTATTCATACTAGAAACTTCAGTGTGCAGCCACAAGCCATTATGGGCTCTGGCATAGTTGACTAAGTTGTGCGAACTCTTACAGTGGTAGACTAGCAGATGTAGGGGATGTAGGTGTACCGGTCTACCCGATCGTAAGGTGCTAGCGCTTCTGAAAGACTATGTCTCGGTCATCCGTCTTCTCAAACACCCTGTAGTGCGAGAAACCAAACGGAGGCGATCGAGTCTTGTGGGGAAAAGTGCGCAAACCTTTGCAGAGTGTACAAACTAATCATGATTAGCCGTGTCCCCGGTTATGGACAACTTGAGTATCTAGTTCTTGGATTATCCTATTGATCTCATCATGTTACTTTAAATGAATATTGTTGGGTTTAATGATGTTACTTAATTGGGATTGAGAATGCTGTCAACCATTCTCAATGTTCAACAACCACCATGATAGTTAAATAAATTTATTCCTTTGCAGTAGGGAAAAATTGGCTTTACACAAAAACCTTATAACCATAGAGCTTTTCCACCAGCCATATATGCATATAGTGATAGCCATTGTTCATCATTTTCTCTATGGTGTGAATTTGCCAGTACATTCAATGTACTGACCCGTTTCGGGCTGCAACGTCTCATGTTGCAGATTTCTTACGACAAGTAAGTGATACGTTAGGGTTACGATTTCTACACTCAAATTTGCCGTTGGTGTTGATGGGAATCCACAACCTTGTTGCTTCTGCTATATTGGATTGAGGTAATAGTATTTACGTTACTTTATACATGTGATTTACCTCTGTTATAAATCCTTCGAGTATTGTGTGTGTCATCTTACCGATCCAGGGATGACACTTAAGCACAGAGACTTGATCCATTCGGGTCGGGTCGCTACAAGATGGTATCAGAGCACATGTTGACTGTAGGACGTGACCCTAGAAACTGGCAAGCCCATAGCAAAGATTTTTCTCTACAACTTTCCCTTTCAAAAAGATCTTTTACCTCTCTTCTCTTCTGAGCTTATTCAAAAATTCCCTTTAGTGAGACCATACCCTTTCCCCTTTTGACCACACAAAGATTGGACTGATGAGACCACTCCAAGATGTACAAGATATCGGACAACCGAGACCACTTCGGAATGAAGAGTATTTTCCGTGCATCTGAATAATGGAAACTACAACTGTGAAGACCGAAGACAAGTAGAATTTGGAGGCTCTGAAGAATTCCCAGATTTATATGACCTAGGAAGGCTACCCTTATGGAACTTGGCAGACTATGGAAGTGTCAATACCCGAGATCCAGGTGTATTGGAGAAAGACTGAAACAAGGAGTATGAGAACTCGAAGTTTTGTCAAAGAAACCCTAAGGCAGGAGATATCAACTATGGAATGATAGCTCATGGGAATGACAGGAGCAGAAACATGGTTATCCGTGATCTCATCGCTCGCTGATGCTATTGTCACCGTGCTGAGTTAAGGATGCATTTCATCAGAATGGATTTGATGGACGAAGGCTGATGGAGCACCTATCATAAGATGAAGTTTTAGCCCTAGCCGGTATATCACCAGGATCTGGAGTAGTACATCAAGAGGTTTAAAATGGAGCTCCATGAAGTCGTATTAGACAAGGAAGTATTTCATGAGGAACCCAGGGTCCTGAAGATGAGAGTAGCCAAGCTGGAGGAGCTACAACCTCGAGATACCGGAGATTTGTCAGGAACTTAAGGACAGTATGACCATGGTTCATGCCAACGATGTTGAAACCTAGAAGTTTGAAATGCAACTCCGGAGTATTAAAGAATGTTACGAGAGACTACGCGGAAGAAGCCATTGGAGGCATGAACAAGGCTTGAAGAGTTTGGAGGCATTGAAGATTTATTGACCTTTAGAAGGCTAAACCCCTGTTATATACCTACGTTAGATGCGATGTTTGTGAGCTGTCATTTGTTTGATGTTTTCCCCGACAACCACAAATAAAATCTGTCTTTTCAATACTTTTGTTTGTATTGTGTGTATCCCTCTCTATCTCTCTTATCTCACCCCAAACCCATGGACCCAATAGATGATGAATGGAGATGAGCTTGTATTTTCTGGACCGATGGATTCAGAACATGGAGGATCATATGGAGAACAAGCCTATAGTCGGAAAGGATATGGCCCAGTATGCTTTTCAATGCTTTCAAAGAGGTGCTGCTACTTGGTGGAGGATATACCAAACCATGAATGGATGGCAAGGAGTAACCACTTGGAGAGAATTAAAGTTGACTCTGCAAAGATATCACCTTGTGTCCCAGAAGTTGAAGTCTTATGGAAACGATATAAGGAAACCTTGTGCATGCAAGATTCATGGAGAAATAGGCTACACCCATAAAGCAGACAAGGATGAATGCATTAACTGTGAAGGAAGTCACCTAGTTGAAGAATGCCCAACTAGGAAGATTACTTGTTTCTTGTGTGAAGGGACTACCCACTATCCTGCTCAGTGTCACATTTACCCCATGGTACAACGAACCATCCAGCAGAAGAACGAAGTAATGAAAGGAGCCCTCATGGAAATTTTAGAAGAACCCGTGATGAAGGAAGATGTGGAAGACACACCTAAAGAGGACCCGAGTAAACCCTGCACTAAATCTTGCTATTCATGTGGAGAAGAAGGACACATCTCCCAAAATTGTATAAAGGGGGATCTAGTAGAATTCCCGACGGAGGAAGTAGCGTATGACCCACAGGAAATAGAAGCTCCGATTGGAATGGAAAAGACCAGGAAGAGAAACCGATTGGAGCCCAGGAGGAACCTGAGTCATATCACCTGTTACAGGTGCAAGGAGTCAGGGCACTACCTCAGCAGTTGCCCAAAAAGGAAACCTCGATACTTGTCAGAAGTAATATGTTTTAGTTGTAATAAAGCAGGGCACTTTGCCAGAGATTGTCCGAAGGAGAAGGAGACTTGTGATAAGTAGTTGAGTTTGTAACAGAAGAAATATAGTCGTAGTAGTGAGAACATTTTCCTTTATATTGAGGTGTTGAGTTGAGGCATGTAATGGAAAACAGGAGATTGTAATAATTTGAGAATCAATAAAGTTAGCAGTGTTGGTACTGATTTGGATTTTATGAGTTACTCTATGAGGAAAGATGTTGACCATTTTTGAGGATATGAGAAATATGGTCTATAAAATATTGGAGCATTTTAAGGGTGGTAGTACCCTGTAAGAACCGTTGACCCCTGGAAAAGATAAGCATACTCCACTGAGTGGATTTCGAACAAAATGAATACAAGTTTTGTCTCGATATGTGTTATACCCTAAGAGTAAGTAGGATGAAGTTGGAGACCGTCCGTTGGACCAAATGTGATCAAGGAGTCAGAAGAGAATGTTAAGTTGATTTGAGATAGACTGAAGGTAGCTCAGTCCAGGCAGAAGAGTTATGCAGACTCAAAAAAACTCAAGGAGGTAGTCTATGAAATTGGAGACAAAGCATGTCTTCGCGTGTTCCCTCTGCGAGGAGTTCAACGATTTGGAGTTAAGGGACAGTTAGCCCCGAGATTTGTAGGACCATACCGAGTTTTGGAGCATATGAGAGAAGTGGCCTACAAGTTGGAGTTACCCGAAGGACTGTCAGGAGTTCAAGATGTGTTTCACGTTTCCCAGTTGAAGAAGTGCCAAGCAGAGATGGCCAATATTCCCCTGTAAGGACGCTTGACCGCAGAAAGGATAATGATGTTCCACGAAATGGAATATGGACTTCATAAGTATAAGTTTTTATCTCGGTATGAGGGATATCCCACGAGGATGAAGAGATGAAGTACTATTGGATATAAAGGAGGTATGATGTTGGTAATATGGAGCAATGGTAACCCCATGACAAGTCTGAGTACTCACGTCTTGGTTTGGTGCCAATAGAAGGAAGAAGACAATACAATTGGAATGATTTAAGTATACTAGGAAGTTGGAATAATGATCGGTTGCCCGATGATAAGTTCAAGGACTACAATTGATGAGATGGGCCATAACCCACAGGCCCCAGGACCTGCCAAGAAGCAAGCACATTCTCGCTGAAGGAAAAACCCTGAAAGAAGTTACGATTTTATCGACAGACGATTTTATAGGATTTTACGCAAAACCTGAGAGTTGTGAAGGAACGATAGATGTTTGTCTGGCTTGCAGAATCAGTGGATTATTCCGAACTTGGTTCGTCGACAAGAGAAATTCTGTAATGCTTGTGAGGATGACCGAGTGTTAGAATGCGAGATTCGCTAAACTGTATACAAGGTAATGATTTGGGTGCGGGATGGATTGATCACCATACCGACTTACTCTTATTATTCGCCTTGCTATATGGGATGGTAAATCTGAGTGACTTACCTATAGTGGAGAGACGATGATCAAAACCTTGTTTAAACCTTAGAATGGTATAAGAATCTTTCCCTTGTACAATGCAGCTTTTGCCAACCGTAGGTTATACGGTGAGGATCACCCAGACCCATTTCCTACAGGAGAAACCACAAATTGTTGACCACCATGAGATATCGATAGTTGTTTAGTTTTGGCGCTAGACCCGTCAGCTAAGAAGACCCAATCTCGAAATAACCTTACCAAGAGGAAAGGATAGAAGAATTGAGGAAAAGGTTATGCCACTACCGGAAGAGCCAGAGAAGGAATTTTCCGAGGATTTGAGAAGACCGACACTGTTAACAATATGGATGAAGTATATGAGTTTCGATGGAGCTGTAACCATGCTTCTAAGGGTGGTAGCACCCTAGACCCCGGAGACGAATGTTGGATTTTGAGAAGACCCCAAACCCTAACCTTTTCTTGCTAGCCTCTCCGAATCTCGAGGACGAGATTCCTTTTAAGGGTGGTAGGTTTGTAACATCCCAAATTTTCAATTTGGAATGTTATACGTTAGATCATCATGCATATCATATTTTGGTCGATCCAAGAAATTTCACGCAAACTTAAGGACCTTCGGAGAGAGTTGGAGATTTCGTTATTTTCATATTTGAGAGTTTCTCGAATTTGAAAAAGAGGATCATTTGATTTATTTATTCCATCTTTAATTATTTTTCCGATATCAAAAATATGAGAGAGGGAATAATATGACTTTCCCAAAAATTTAGGAAAATGAAGATCTAATGGATAAATCAATTTTTGTTTGCCAGAGTTTATTCGCATTTTATTTGGATAGGGAAAAATGCGCGTTTTCAAAAATTGCATATTAGGTCCGCAGAAAAGTTCATTTTGTTCGACTCATTTTTAGGAGTCGGGGAAAATTTACTTTAAAATTTTGGAGCCCGTTTAGTTTTCTTTTCTTTTGTTTTTCTGCGCGCGTAACCGTTTAAAAAAAAGGGAACTCCCGCAGGCCAGCCGGGCCAAAGGCCCAGCCAGCCGCCGCTCCACCCCAGCCGCGCGCAGCGCCAGGCGCCAGGCGCCAGGCCAGCCGCCGCCTCTTCCCTGGCCGAATCCTATTAGGATTCTAGGCTAGCCCTTTTCCTTGTTTCGTTTTTCCTTTTCCTACTCTATTTCTTGTCCCCTACCCCAAGTAATCTCTCCCCTCTCCTATATAAATACCCCCATAGACCCCCCCTCTCCTCACACCAAAAACCCAAACCCCCTCTCCTCCCCAAGCCGCGCCCCACCCCGCGCCCCTCACCAGCCGCCGCCACCCCTATAGCGCCGCCGCCGCCGCCCTAGCACGCCGCCGTCACCACCGTTCGCCCCGCCTCGCTGGAGGTAGCCCCGTGCCTCTCTTTTTCTTCCCCGCGGTTCGGTTCTTTTAAAAGAAACTGTTCCGGTTTTCTTTTCTGGTTTTTCTCTCCGATTCTTCATTTCTCTTTCTTTTCCGAAACCCTAGATCGGTTTTCCGTTTTCTTTTTCGGTTTTTTCCGAAAACCCTAGATCGGTTTTCGTTCTTCTTTTGGACCGTTCGTCTCAATGAAACGTGATCACCGATTATTCCCGGTTAACGACGCCCGTTCGTTTAACTGTTCGTCTCTTTCTTTTCGTCGGATTTATTCGGCGGTCACGATCTCAGATCCGATCTTCGTTCTAGTTTATCCTCTCGCCCGTTTATCGGAATAAGGTGATTCAAGCGCCTGGAGTTCCGTCTCGAAACCGCCGTTCCGTCTAATCAACTTGAACAAGCTTTTGCTACAGTAAAATTTGACCTAGTTTCAACTTGCTAGAACCAAGTTGTTTTCTTCCGCCGTTTGTTTTCCGGTTCTTTGTTCGGTTCTTTCTTTCTTTGCAACCGGAGTTCTTAAGTTGAACTTTCTGGTTTGTTCTCTTGTTCGAGTTTTACCTGTGCATTAGATGAGTGATTATTGTATGCTTGTTGTTTGTCTGCGTTAGATCATCCGGATTGCGCCGCTTGTTACTTCGAAACCCTAGGACTCACGGATCATCAGCAAGGCAAGTTCACACTTTGATCGTACTTTTTCTACAACCCAGTTTTATTGCATTAGATCAATCCTCTCACATTGCATGATTAGGATCTAATTAAATTATGGGATGGGAAGTAGATGAGGTAGTACCTATTACCTGTATTATTATGAAACCTTTGGGAGTTACCTCTACGTTTGCTTATTGCCATGCTATGCTAGTAGACGTGGATTGGGTGAGTGATATCCATGACAGATGTGAGATTGATAATTTAATGGTTTACCTAAGGTGGCAACTTAAACACGCATCTGGGTGGATTGAGGCACCTGATGTCTATCAGGACTTGCATGTTTTTATTTCGGACCACCGCCCAGGCCCAAAGGGATCATGAGATTATTCATACTAGAAACTTCCGTGTGCAGCCAGAAGCCATTATGGGCTCTGGCATAGTTGACTAAGTTGTGCGAACTCTTACAGTGGTAGACTAGCAGATGTAGGGGATGTAGGTGTACCGGTCTACCCGATCGTAAGGTGCTAGCGCTTCTGAATTACTATGTCTTGGTCATCCGTCTTCTCAAACACCCTGTAGTGCGAGAAACCAAACGGAGGCGATCGAGTCTTGTGGGGAAAATTGCGCAAACCTCTGCAGAGTGTACAAACTAATCATGATTAGCCGTGTCCCCGGTTATGGACAACTTGAGTATCTAGTTCTTGGATTATCCTATTGATCTCATCACATTACTTTAAATGAATATTGTTGGGTTTAATGATGTTACTTAATTGGGATTGAGAATGCTGTCCACCATTCTCAATGTTCAACAACCACCATGATAGTTAAATAAATTTATTCCTTTGCAGTAGGGAAAAATTGGCTTTACGCAAAAACCTTATAACCATAGAGCTTTTCCACCAGCCATATATGCATATAGTGATAGCCATTGTTCATCATTTTCTCTATGGTGTGAATTTGCCAGTACATTCAATGTACTGACCCGTTTCGGGCTGCAGCGTCTCATGTTGCAGGTTTCTTACGACGAGTAAGTGATACGTTAGGGTTACGATTTCTACACTCAACTTTGCCGTTGGTGTTGATGGGAATCCACAACCTTGTTGCTTCCGCTATATTGGATTGAGGTAATAGTATTTACGTTACTTTATACATGTGATTTACCTCTGTTATAAATCCTTCGAGTACTGTGTGTGTCAGCATACCGATCCAGGGATGACAGTTAAGCATAGAGACTTGATCCATTCGGGTCGGGTCGCTACAATCCTCTCCATAAATGTCCTTCTGAGTGGTCCAGTGCTAGCTTTGGGAGATGATAGGAGAGACGATGGTCTTGCAATAGAGAAGAGGGAGAGGCGAGAAGGTGGCTTTGGAATGGAAATGATGGAGAGGAGAGGAGGTGGTTTTGCAATGGAGAAGAGGGAGAGGCGACATGGTGGTTTTGGAATGGAGATGATGGAGAGGAGAGGAGGTGGTCTTGCAATGGAGAAGAGGGAGAGGAGCGTGCGGCAGCGATTTAAGATTGGGCGAGAGGGCCGGCGCGCTGTGACTGGATCAAAATCAAAATCAATTTACCCTTCAATTAAGAAAGCCACCCCACATTAACTAGTCTCCCTTTTATTCTGGGTCATAATTGACCATGATTTTTGCAAATAAAATATATGTTATACGTCGCAAAAATAATATAATTTGACAGTACATTCAGATACGAACCAAATGATACAATTTTTGGTGACATGCATTCAGATTTTGCTTGCACTACAAAAAAATACACTTCCGTGATGATACGTCTTTGCCACAGTAGGTCGCTTTTTTGTCATGCATGTACATCCATGACAAATTTATGACAGAATCAAGATAGTCATAGATGTGCTGTCGTAAAAGTGTTCCATGACATTACCAAAATTATCATCACGGAAGTGTCCACTTCCATGACGATAAATCGCGTGTCATAGAAGTGCTTTCGTCAAGGGTGACTGACACGTGGCATCCACCGTAACGAAAAGTCGTTAATCTATCAGGTCGTGTTTTGGATGCGATAACCCGTTAACAGCCCCGACCAATTAGAAATTTCCAAGTGTAAAATTCTTATTGGCCGGACGAAACACGTGTCAGCTTGTCAGTGGGTCAGATAGGCACCTATGATACGTCGACACGTGGCATGGCCCAACAGAGGCCCATTCCTTTGAAAAGGTCGACCCGTTTGACTTGGTCAAAAGGTTGCGGCCGGCCATGGAAAGCCTGTTAACGGCCTGTTCGCATATAGCCCATTTACAGCCCGCTAACCCAAGGCCCGTTACGCCCTATCCGAATTAGGCCCAGTAGCGTCATTTGGGCCATCCAATATGATTCTAGCCTGTTTTCACTTCTGTCCCATGTATGGACCATGACGTCTTTCGGCCCATATGAGGCCCTATGTAACTCTTGGCCTCTTAACGGCCCGTGGTGAAACTGACCCATAGTGAATAGTGTATCACTTTACACCGATTAATGGCCCGTGGTGAAACTCGCCCGTAATGAACAGTGTATCACTTTATACCCATTAACGGCCCGTTAATCCGTTGGGCCGCTTCCATCCCATGTTATCTTTCGGCCTTCTCAGAGCCCATTTATTCTTGGGCTCATTTCCAGCATTCGTTTACTTACGGCCCGTTACTGTCATTTTCTGCTTGTGGGCCAAATTCAGCCCGTGGTTACAGTCGGCCCGTTTGTGGTCCGTTAATATGTTGGGCCGTTTTCATAGCGTCATCAAATACGGCCTATTAATGATGGCCCGTTACGGTCGGCCCATGAACAGACGATTCCAACTCTAGCCCGTTTACGGCCATAATGCGGCCTGTTATTGGCCCATGTTTGGCCAATCGATCATACGGCCCATATAAGGCCCATTGATGATACGGCCCGTAGAAGGCCCATTGTTTATACGGTCCGTAGAAGTCCTACTGTTTCTACGGCCCATAGAAGGCCCACTGTTTCTACGGCCCGTAGGACTCCCAGTGTCACTAGCTACAGTAAATATTAGCCCATGGTTATTGTGGCCTAGTTTTAAAAAATTGGTTATTGCATCCACTAGTTAACCGCGGAAAAAGAACTGCAATGACTACAAGCAAACAAATAAACAAGACAACAAGGAAATAAATAAGCAAACAACTAACACTAGGCTATCATGGCTATTACACATATTACATCCACTGGGCATCAAAGTTCGCCACTAGTGCAAATATAGGGAACAAAGCAGCATATCATATACATTGGCCGTCAAAATTGGCCACCAGTTCAAATAAACACGGTAGAAAAACAAGAGCGTAACTGAAACAACTTCAGAAGAGCTCAAGAAACGTTATCCTGGGTATCCACCATGCTGGCAATAAGCTTAGCAAGTTGATTAGCTTTGTCCTGTTTGGCGCTAAAATCCTCCAACGCTTGTTGTTGCACTAGAAAGTATGCATCTGAATGCTCCAGGGACTTCTGCAGTCCTTCCGCTAATTGTCGCAGCACAGCTGATCGATGTCTTTCAGCTTGTAGTTGAGACTCAAGAAACCAAACTGATTCAGACAGTGAGTTTGAGTAGCTTGTGCAAACAGTAGTGGCTAGTAACTCCAGCACTAAACCAAGACAGGATGTGTCACTATCCTGAACCTTAACTGCATTACATCCTTTACCGTTGCTTAATAAGGCACTCTTCACCAATATTCTGTCAGCATTCTAAAAGAAGAAACAAGCAGACACATAACAAGTTTAGCATGTACTAGTATATGAAACTCATTTCGGTGAACCAGTTCATTAGTAAGGTGGACAGGATTAAACTACCAAGTCTTCCATTGCCAAGTAATAGTACATAATAAAAGCATCAAACAAACATATAGCTATGTCCTATGGTAGCAATGGAATCTTAAATTAGAATAGTTGTTCTTCAGGTTTAGGCACTTGTTCTACATGAACAGAGTATAGTAAGACGCAAGAATATAATACTTAGAAATAGAAAATGAGCTCATGGACCTTACCACATTCTTGGTTCGGGACCAGTACAGAACAAGGCGTTCCCAGTCATTGTCCAGTAAATGTGTCTCAGGAGAACATAAGGGAATTTGATGAGTTTCTTTGCCGGTGAAGTACGTTTTCTTCAGGTAATTCCGATAATGCCACCAAGCATTCTTGAAGATAGCAGCGGTATTAGCACAGGTTACCTCATCCCGAGTTTCCAAATTGGTCCTTCTCTATAGAGAAAAATGGGCAAATTTGTTGTATTATAACCATCATGGAGGTAGGATGTATGGGACGAAGCAAAGTAATTGCCATGAATAACATTACTTACGCATAACTCCTGGACAAACACCTGCAACTGTCATTTTCCTTCATCTTCAGTATAATATTTCCAAGATGGGAAGATACGCACATATGATTTAACAACATCAAATGCGATAGATTCTAAACTATGACTAGCTGGTCGTGCTTCCTCCACAGTAGTAGGCTTACTAACTGGTGGAGTTGGGGTTCGCCGTGATAGTACTGGCCCTTTGGGCACTGGAGCTGCCTTACTAACTACTCTTGTTTGGGAGCTCTGTGGTGGAGATGGTGCTATGTCAACAAGAACTAGGTTACTATCGGCTGGGGTTGGGGTTAGATTGGGTGAAGCTGGTTCTCTGTCCATCGTAGTAGGGGTACAATCTGCGAGAGTTTGGGTTATGTGTGGTAGGTATGGTTCTTGTGCATGTACAACCGGGGTGCTATCTCCACCAAGAGGTAGCACTGTTTTTTTAAGACCGTGTTTTTAGTCCGCTAGGTACTCGCATCACCCGCTCCAATTCAAATGGCTGATAAACAGGAAACATAGTTGAATGTACAGAAATTGTATGAGAGACATATGCAATAGATAGTGTGGAAAAAAGAGGGCATGAAATAGTTGACATGTATATTGTTTAACTAAAATGGATAGCATGACATAATTTCACATATATGATGTCTATCTAAACTGGAGAGCATAGCATAAAATAATTCAAAGATATGATGAATAACTAAACAGGATCGCATGACATAATTCACCTACATGTTATCTAAGTAATCAGGATCGCATCATTTAATTCACATATGTGATTTAGATGCTAAACAGAGGGCATTCTATATGATGTCTGAACTAAAAACATGGTGTTGAATATTGTGTATATGATGTCTAAACTATGCAATGCAAGACACCGTATGCATGATATGAGCAGTATAACCGTGCCATGTTAGAGCATACACCTCAGTGGGGGAATAGGACTGGTCATATGTCTCTGAATCCATCTCTGAGGACTTATCGGGACCCAATAAGAGATCTGCTTCGACAGGTAGCACTGTCTGCTCTAAAGGCCTTGTTTTCACTCCAGATTTTTCCATCTCCCACCCAAATGGCTGATTCACCAGAAGAGTAGTTTAATGTGCAAACATTTTTGACAAATGGAAATGTAATGAAGAAAAGGATGGGAAAGATATCATTCAAATATATGATGCCTGGTTAAACAGGATGGCATTGCACATTTCACATATATTATGGCTGGCTAAAAGACATGAGACTGCATAATTCCCATATATGATATAGAAACTAAACAGGTGGCATTACAGAACATGTCTAAACTAAGCAAATGACATATATGATGTCAAAAGTAGGCACTGCAAGGCAACATATGCATGATATGACTAACATCATCATGCCAAGGTAGAGCAAACACCTTGGGGGTAAATAGGAGTGGTCAGTGGCGTCCGAATCCACCTTAGAACAGATATCTTCCTCTGGATTATAATCTAGAGAGGGGTGGGGAGGGTTTGCCATTGAACCCACCATGGACCGATGTCTGCATGACATTGTATTGCCGCACAAAACTCTTCTCTTTTTCTCTACATGTTCAGCATGACTGTGTACAATATCTGACATGCATACAAAAAAAATATGGTGAGATTATGTAAGGAGAGCATGCAGAAATTTAGAGTGATGGTAACAACCAGTGGATTGATGTTTTTCCGTTGAACCAAAATAGCCCTAATGGATAGACGTGAATGTATAGTAATGAGTGATGCAACAAGTGTACAACCTCTTTGCCGTAGCCGTGTCGACCTCAGCATCATTGGGTTGGTCGTTGAAGCAGTTGAGGCAGAGGTGGCTGTCGGAGGCGTGGAGGAAGATCTGAGGAATCTGTAGACGGCGTCCAGCGCACTGCTCTGCTGTGATGGATCGTTCTGTCGTTGGAGCAGCTCCGGTGAGCCGTAAGATGTCAAGGCTGAAGCAGCACAAGACAGACATCGTCAATCTCAAGTGGGATTCTGATAGCATCTCCAATAGATGATGTAAAATGGATGTAAAATTAACATCACCAACACTACTAGGAAAAGGGCTATAGATGGAATTGACACTAATGGTGCACCAGACATGTGGTGCGCCATTACTATATAGTAATGGCGCACCATGTGTTGGTGCGCCATTAGTGTCCAAATACTAATGGCGCACCACATCCACGGTGCGCCATTAGTAAAAGAAAAATTTAAATTTTTTCAAAACTACTAATGGCGCATCGTCGGAGTGGTGCGCCATGACTAGTTGAACTAGTAATGGCGCGCCATGCCACGGTGCGCCATTAGTAACTTGGCCACCACTTCCACCGAATGCACCCCCCCCGTGGACCGCCTTTTCAGTTTTAAAAAAATGATGAAATGTCAAAAAAATAAAAGAAAATTAGTTTCCCATGTGATATGTGGTCTAGTTGTTGTGAAAATTTAGAAATATGAATTTCGACTTTATTTGCGAAATCTCTCGAGAATTTGTAAAATGGGCATAACTTTTGCGTACAAACTCGGATGAAAAAGTTTTTTATATGAAAAATCATCTACTCGAAAAGTAACATCCGAATTTAACCGGGGGGAACCCCGTTAAACATTTTCAAAATCCTCAAAAACCTGACAGAAAAAAAGATACGGGGCTTTTAAGATCTAGAGAGGCAAAAAAATTCAAAAAAATTCAAACTTACTAATGGCGCACCTACCCATGGTGCGCCATTACTATCTTCCCGCCTTCAAAATTCAAAATAAGTCAAAAAATAAAAAATTACTAATGGCGCACCTGCCCATGGTGCGCCATTAGTATCTTCCCGCCTTCAAAATTCAAAATAAATCAAAAAAAAACAAAAAAAGTTACTATGCCGTATATATGGCTGGGCGTGGTCCTCTCCTCCTTACCTCTTCATTCTTCTCATCCACTCCATCTCCTCCTCTCCTCCACTCCATCTTCCCTTCTCTCCTCCACCATACTACCCTCCTCCTCTCCGGCGACCTCCTCCTCCCTCCTCTCATCCCCTCCCCTCCCCTCACGGTTTCTCCTCCCTCCTCTCCGGTGAGTTCCTCCTCCCTCCTCTCCTCCCATCCCCTCATGGTTTCTCATTCCTCCTCTTCGATGCTCCGGTGAACTCCTGTCCGGCGACCTCCTCCTCCTCCTCTCCGGCGAACTCCTCCTCCTCTCCGGCGATGTAGGCGAGCGCCTCTCCGGTGACCTCCTCCTCCTCCTCTCTGGCGAACTCCTCTCCGGCAAAAGAACACGGCAAAAGAACGTACAAGATCCAAAAACAGGAACAAAATTTGAAATAATATCGTGCCAAAAAAGGAGCAAAAAACAAGCAAAAAATGGGCAAAAAAATCACGATCCAGATCCAAATTCAAAATTCAAAAATAGCAATGGCGCACGGTGGGGGTTAGACGGTGCGCCACTACTATTTTCCCGCCTTCAAAATTGAAAAATACTAATGGCGCACCAGTGGCCTATACTAATGGCGCACCGTGGCCTATACTAATGGCTCACCAGTGGTGCACCATTAGTAAAAAATACTAGTGGTGTGATACTAATTTCGCACTAGTGATGCGCCATTAGTAGGCAAAACTGGTGCGCCATTAGTAGCCCTTTTCCTAGTAGTGCAAAAACCACCTGACTACAACAGATGAGGTAAAAACTGTTGACTCTGAACTTAACTGTCGAAACTGAAATTTACTGTGGAATGTGAATGCTACTGTCAAAACTAAATGCAATGGTAGCAGAGAGGCACTTGACATGTAGTTTAGAGAGGGCCTGCAGTTCATCTTCAACCTGCACACCTTGAGCCGCAGCCACCACCGGCCGAACCGCTAGCCCCAGCGCCGCCTCGCCGCCCCGAAACAACTCGCCACTGCCGCCCCGGCCACCCTTCTAGGCCCCCCGCCAACCCCCCACCATGAACCCTAAGATAGATAGTGGGGTACCTCTCCGGCGAGCCCCCGTCCCCGCTGCGGGTGGTTCTTCCTTAACTTCGGCGACCGCCCCAACCCCTGAAAATCGACTGACCCAAAAGTCGATTCAGTCGACTGAAGTGTGGCTTAATCAGAGCAGAGCAGCAGCACGAGCGAGGGGGAGAGCAGTAGCAGCTGGGCGAGCGAGCGATCAAGCGAGAGCCAGCGCAGCAGCAGCAGATCCGGCTGGTATGGATGCTGCCGCCAAAGGGGCCTCGCACTGGGGGAGAGTCGTCGTGGAGATGTCGCCCGCGGCGCCGGCTTCAAGGCAGATGCTCCATGGGGGCGCAGGATGGAGCACCGTTGGCGCCGGGTCATCGAATTAAGGAGAAGGTGTGATGCGATGAGTGTACAGCCTCTTTGGTGGCGCCGAGTAGGCCTCGGCTTCGTCCGAGGAGTCGGTGAGGATGCTGCGGTTCCGGTGGAGCATGTTAAGGCGTCGCTGTGGGGATGGAGCAGCCGCGATAAACGAGGCAATCGTCGGAGCAGCTCCTTGGAGGTGGAGGACGGGGCGGCTGAACCGGTGGGACGGAGAGATGGATGACGGATCCTCATCCGGGGAGGTGGACGAGGGACATCAAGCTGTTGCGGTGGACGATGTCATCGGGGAAGAGGCTCCGGCTGGGCAGCGGTGACGTGGCGGACGGAGGAGGGTGGTGTTTCGCGGCTAGAGCGGAGAGGTTATGGCGGCCTAGGTTTTTGAATGGCGAAAAGGGGGCGATGGGAGGGGGTGAAGCATGACTTAGGAATGCGCTTGTCCAAAATGTAGGGTGTGTTACAAAAGTACCCCCCACCGATTTGAACTAGCGGCCCTTTCGGCTCAAGGTTAGAAGGGGGATTTCACGTGTCAGGATTGGGCAGCTGGAGGGAGTTTTCGCGTGCGTTGTAATTTCGGGATAGCAAGGCGCAGGTTGTGAAGGCGCTAGTTTTGGGAGCATGATATCTGAATCTTCAGAATATAACAAGATGCGGGTTGAATTTTAGGGACAAGCCTAACGTGTAGTAATATTGTACTTGTACGTACCAAATCAATTCGCACTTCCCTCAACCAAAAAGAAAACGAAAAAAATAAAACTATTCACACCACACAAAGAGAGAGTCTTGTCTCGTTTTACTATACAAATGCTATTCAAAGCTACTCCCTCCTTCCATCTATATAGGGCCTATTGCGTTTTTCGATGCTAACTTTGACCAAATATTAGAGCAATGATATATGACATGCAACTTACACAAAGCACACTGTTAAATCCGTCTGCGAAAGGTTCTTTCAATGATATAATTTTCACATTGTGCATGTCATGTACTATTAATCTTGTCAATAGTCAAAGGCGGTCTTAAAAATCTCATTACGCCCTATATAGATGGAAGGAGGGAGTATGAATCCATGTTATGTCCGATTAAATTTTTTCGCTTGCTGTATAATGTATGTAACCTACTCATACCAACATTTTAGTGCATGCCAAATGTCTATACTACCGCTGCAATTCGAACTAAATTTGAGATTGTTTGTCTATTTCAACAAGAATCTACAATCATGATTGTTGCCAACTTCAACCATCATAGTTTCCTTGCTATCCGCCAGATATAAATCAGACGGCCTATAATGCAGGATGGCAGGCACACCATCATCAACAACTCCGTTTTTTATAAGAGTAGAGATAAAATATATTAAATGTAGTATACCATGTTCATAACCACACCATGTGTATCACCGTTATATATATTCACACATCCATCGGTTTGAAACACTATGATAATTTCTTCAAATATCCGAATTTGCTTTTTATAATGAAGTATATATGATCTCTATTCGTCTTTTACACACACACAACCCTCTTATCTTTGTAGCTAGCGCTAACTTTCTCTTGTGCATGCACATGCCCGCATCCCTCTCACCCTCCCTCAGCATTCCCTAGTTCTATCGCGCAAATTCGTCTTTTCACTTTTGGTCGTTCACCCACGGTGTGTGTAGGCCCCCCAGCTCCTTCTTTACGGCACACATCGATCGATATGCCTCTCTAGCCAGGTGTGCCTAGAACAGATACAAGCTTCCCCTCTTCTCTTGTCACCGTCCATCCCTCACTCCCACCACTCTTTTCATCGTTCTCGTACTCGCACACTCCTCCCCCTCGATATAGTATGCCTCTCGTACCTCCTCCTACATGCATCCCTCTCTCTATCCTTCTCCTCGTGCATCATTTGTTCTAACACACACATGCATGTATACCGATCGATCTCCCAACATATACCTAGATCGACTTTAACTACCCCCCCATCGATCGATGCACCTCACAAGTTATGTCTCTCCTTTCTCTTACAAAGGGCGATTGATCTTCCTATGTAGTTACGTCTACTTACCACAGCCACATCGTCCCCCCTCATCATTCGTGCATGCCTCCTGACCCGTCTCTCACACGCACGTGCACAGACAACAAGCAACCATCTCCTCTCTTATTGATATTGCGGGCGTGCCCTCCGTTTGTCTAGCAAGCCTATCCCACCATTTGTTAGAAGCAACTCCACTACCACCCCTTCGAACACTCTAGCTATGTCTCTCTCCCAACCTTATTCATCTCCTGCACATATGCATGGATGCCGATCGATCTCCCTTAATACATGAGGTAGGCCTGTCTCCTCCTCCACACATATACCATCCATTGTACCTCTATAGTTAATTGGGGGGACGTTGCTGCCAATGAAAGCATGGATCAATTTTAATTTAACACCTTCTCACAACTTTGTCTTCAGTTGTGATGTAATTATTAGCTCTGATCTGCTAATAATTGACATGCATTAGCAAGGAAGTTAGTTTTTTATTGTTTCTGAAAGAGCATCGATGGAAAGACACGCGAAACAAAAGCTGAAAGCTCACACCATTGTACAATTTCATGTCGCTCGAAAATTATTTGTATAGTACGTCAATTATGTAAACAAATGATGGAAGCTTGATAGCACTGCCAGAAGCCTCTTCATCATCCGGGTCCATGTGCCATGCACAAAATTATACTCCTTCGTTCCTAAATATTTGTCTTTTTACAAATTTCAAATTGGCATATTTTAGAGTGTAGATTCACTCATTTTGCTTCGTATGTGTACTCCCTCCGTTCCTAAATATTCTATTCGTCTTAACAGAGATTTCAACAAGTGACTACATACAGAGCAAAATGAGTGAATCTACACTCTAAAATATGTCTATATACATCCGTATGTGCCAGTCCATTTGAAATCTCTAAAAAGACAAATATTTGAGTAGTCACTCATTGAAATCTCTAGAAAGACAAATACTCCGGAGAATATTTAAGAACAGAGTGGGTAGTGCACAACCGCATGGGAGACTCAGCCCGGTCATTGCGCCGCATTAATAGTGAGTAATGAGCAGTCAAATCATAAGCCTCACCTTTCCCACTGTAAGTTGCTCTGAAGAAGCAACCATCAATACGCTCTTCTTTGAATCCGCTCATACTACTCCATCCGTCACTTTTTATACAGCGCGCTTTAGAAAAAAAATAAAAAAAAATCTGTGGGACCAAGGCGACTAGCGATCGGCCTGAAAAATAGCATTGTTAGTTATAGCACGGCATCTATTACTAGAGGGAATAATGCGTACACACATGCATGCAGTGCTTCCACCCCAGGTACACACATGCATGCACTCCGTAGTAGTATAGTAATGTAGAAAAGCAAGACACCATCGACATAATCACCCACGTCTACGCGCAAATCATCCACAAGGACTACTACATGCAAGAGGAGGACGATAGGACACTGGCCTTCTTGGAGCGCAGGGCAACCTTGGACGGCACTGTTCAGAAGCACGTTGAGCTCACCGCCAACGTCGCTGCTCCTCACCTGTCGGTTGGTGACCCGTCGCACTAGGGTGTGAGGATGTCGTTGAACGTTGATGGATCCGTATGTATTTTTATCTTTCTGTCAAATCCATGTAGTAGTATATGATACTACAGTAATTATCTTACCTTTCACATTAACTTCATAATTTTCGTACGTACTCCATGCATGAACGACGCCAAAACCAAACTTCTCATTACTCTAGGCAAAATCGTTATTTTCTATCTATCGGTCGTGTTTGCGTGTTTAAAAGGAAAAGCCTGCCGTGTTCGCGTCGCACCCCCACGCGGTTGGTCCGGCACGCCGCTCAAGCGGGAATGCGTGCGGTGTTGCATTTTCACTTACAAGTGGGACCGCAGTTGAGCAAAACGACTATCGGCAAACCCCCACCCCGCCCACCGCGTGATGGCTGAGAAAACAGGAGGGAGAACAAATGGCTGTAGCACGGACTTCAAGAAAATTGGTGTCGGATGGGACTCGTGTGGGTGGCGTGTGCCGTACTGCTAGACGTGAATGCTAGTTATGGCCCATGCCACCCCACTATATCGAGCCTATATTGAGGTACGTAGAACAAATTTCCTGCAGTCTGTGCTCATCCCTCCTCTATCTCTCTTCTCAGCCAGCCAGGGGACGCGCGGAGCCCATCATCTATTTGCTCACATGCGACCCCACATGTCAGTGAAAATGCAAGAGGACCCATTGAACCTGCACATCTTTCACCTCGATGTGCTGGTGATGAAAAACAAATCAAATAAAGATCTTCGGTGGCCGCTCTTGGAGTTACTCAAGAGTAGTAAGATTCTATTTACAGTTTAACCCAAGATACACATCTCGTGGCTTCAACTACCACTCTATTTTCTTTCATGACACGACCTGGATGCTGGATGTCCCACGTGTCGGCAAAAGGAGGAAGAACCCGACCAAATCTTTGGTTCTGCTCTCGGATTAGACTAGTTGTGCTAACTTAAAAAATTTATTGTGTACTCCCTCCGTTCCAAAATACTTGACTTCCATTTGTCCAAAAATGGATGTACCTATATACTAAGACATATATAGATACATATATATTTTGATAAATAGAAGGCATGTATTGTGCAACGGAAGGAGTAGAATGGTTGCAAGTTTTTGTATTGGGAAGAAGAGTACATCCATATATTGATAGAGCGCAATTTAGTAGATTTTCTATCACTTTTAGCTAGAACAGACACAAGATCGAGCCTCCGCAGATGAACAATGAATGCCTCAAGAAGGCTCCAACTTACAGGAGTAGTAAAATGTATTCTTGTGGTTCTTGTTTTCTTTGGCCTTGCTTTTCTAGTCAAAATTATCGCTGGAGTTCGTGCAAAATGGAGGTGCGTTTGGGGTCATGCGTTGGAGTTGGCATTACAAGTGGGACCGCAGTTAAGGAAACCGACTAACGGCAAACCCACACCTTGCCCGCCGCGCGATGGCTGAAGTTAGAGAAACGATGAGGTTGAAGAGATTGCTCTAGCAAGGACTCCAAGAATTAATATGGTGTCAGATGGATGTCGTGGTTGTGGCGTGTGCCATACTCCTGGACGTGAATGCTTGTTCTGGCTCATGCCACCCTACTAGTCCTACTACTTACTCCTACTATATAGTACTAGTATCGAGGATTCGAGGTGCTGGTTACGTATAGCAAACACATTAACATATGGCTACAGTAAAAACACCTGCCCGACGCACGAAGCATGTGAAGCTAGTACAAATTTAGAGAAGCGACTCGAAAGCCATTCATAAATTTAGTAAGTTTATCACACGCATATCATTTTATTACATACAACAGGTCATCAACCCACATCGACAACGAGGATACATTATAAATACTAAAGTTTTCACCACACAACAAATAACAAGCCATGAAATGAACTTGAACTCAACCATTCCGCGGCGTTGGAAACGCTTGTTTTGAACCACAAGTGATTCTCTGGGACGGGCCATCCGTTGTCTATCTGGAGACCAATGCAGGACTCATCATCCAGGCTAAAGCGCCCTACTATATCACTACCAGGGTAGGTAACCACCCAAATGTCCGAGGTATAGACAAAGTTGCTTCTCATAAATGTGTCAACAACAGTTGGATCGCCTTTCACCATCATCGGATAGTTTTGTCCAAGGAAGAGCGGGTTTTCTCCAAGACTATCAATTTTGTGCCAGGGAGAAGGAATTGGCGCTAGCACACTAGTATTCATCCCGAATACCATGCAACGGGTGTTGGAATAGGTCCGGAGAGTACGACCATAGGAGACACCTGCTTCCTTAGTAGTAACATCATCAGTGGGCTGTATACACACAAGAAGAGGTGATCCATCAGAATTAGTTGCCTGGCGCCACAGAGTATATGGGCGCTGCTCGTGATCATCACCATCGGCATCTCCCCCTTGGTTATAAAATTTTTTAAGTATAGGTGGTGGGATGTTCATAGGACCTTGGAAACACAAGAAGAATGTTAATTAGTAAAGGGAAACTTGCTAACCCGCATGCATGTGGATGAAACAATTATAATTACGGTGGAAGACAAACAGACCGAAACTACTAGGATGCCATGCAAAAACAGTGCCACGAGTGGTGGCAGCAAACAAAAGGCCCTCGTATTGAATTGCATCACAGTACTCATCAGTCTACAGAAACTGATTTTTGAGCAATATCCATCGAGTCGAACCACGAAGGACGGCAACAAGCTTGTCGAAGATAGCAACAACTTGATAGTTGTTGTAATTCCAAGAGTGGTTGGGAACTCGACAAATTGCTATCTTCCATAGAAGATAGTCACCATGATCGTATTTGAACGTGCGTACATTACCGGTGTGCTCAACCTCTGGGCAGTGTGCTGAGATTTTTGGAAGTGGAACCCAGTGACGAGTGTACACATTCACAAGTTCCCACTCGTAGTTGGACCCAATGTAAACAACCCAATCTCCATTTGCGCCCGCCCAAGCCTTTCCCTCAAGCGATGGCATCTTAACATCATACGTATCATTATCAAGCGGCATCAACTGGCACAGGGCGAGGCCTCCGTCATGCCGGCGCCAGTCATCAGGGTCACGGCGAAGAAGATAGGGGAGAGCAAACCGCTCCTTGACTCTTGGGTTCTTTGTAATGATGTTATTATTTGAGTCGAGAATGGGCTTGAACGAACCTGCCATGCTAGCCGAGGTGATGACGTCACACCGATCAATGAGTTCCTCCACCACGTCATCTTTCAGATCGGCGAAAGAATAACGGGGTCATTTCCGGCCTGTTCCCTCCATGGAGAAGACGATCGAACAATGGTAGAAGAAAGGGTGAAGGGCTGAAGGAAAATGGAGAAGGGAGAGGAAGAGCGTGCAACAGCAGTTCCAAATTGAGAGGGAAAGGCGACGAGTCGGTGGACGGTTGCGAGTTTGCCACAGTTCACGAAGAGGCACCCCGGCCTACACGTCCGTTCGGAAATACTCCTACTACTCGCCGTCATCTCACTGATTTGTTGGAACGGGACCACATGTCAACGAAACATGGTTTGTAATTTCTCGTGCAAAATGCGACCTGGCCGCGTTGGCCCGAGGTGCCGCATTAGTTATCGACCTTTATTTTTTTAATGGCGTGCCGATCAGTTTTGAAGCACGACTAACTGGTATTGTACGCAGAGAAAATGGGTTGTATTTGTGCTCCACGGTTTAGAGGCCCAGTTATTTTTGTTTTGGGTTAATTTGATAAATGCCACTCCAAATCTGGTGTATCCGAGAAATGCCACTGCAATTTCCAAACTTTGAAAAATGCCATTTCGAGTGGCATTTTTCGAAGTCTGGAGTGGCGGTTTTCAAAGTTTGCAAACTGCAATGGTGTTTTTCAAAGTTTGCAAAAATTGCAGTGACATTTTTCAAAGTTTGGAAATTGAAGTGGAATTTTTATGAATCGCCATAATTGGAGTGACATTTATCTAATTTGTTTTTGAGATGGAAGCAGGGTGTCAACTGGGCCGTGCGGGACACTCTGGCCTGTCTAGACAACCTTTTCTTTTATGTTTACCACAGACCAGCCCAGTAGTTTTTTTTTCTTTCTAAAAATGGCTAGCCCAGTTATTTTGTGATTTGTCAAGTAAGTCGCTTTATCAGGCCTGTTGGGCTGCAAATCTTTCAAGACGAGGAGAGCTTCATTCGGTTGGCCGAGAAAATGGCCTATCAGTAATGAGAAATGGGTTGTACATTTTTAAAACAAATCAAACCGGCAATTATTTTCAAATATCTTTTCTTCATTTCGAGATTTCAAATTGCAATGATTTTTATGCGTGGACAATTTTTTGAATTTTATATTGATATACATTTATTTTTAAAATCAGTATGAATGTGACTCGAAATTTCGGGATTAAAAACAGTTCAGACCGCACCGACATATGCAAAATTTCGTATAATTTTTTAACCGTGGCCACAGTATGGGCTGTAATGCTAACATAAAGAATATGGGCTCCAAAAAACCCGTAAGAATTAGCAAATGAGTTGTAAATTATTTGAAATAATGGAAGATGGGCTGTATGCTGTTTTCCACAGATTTGAGGCTTTCCACAGATGGCATGTATACTGTTGGATGTCCATCCAACGGCCGTCGTGCTTCTTCAATCTCTGCTCTTCCTGCTCTAGCCGCTCAAACAAGTGCCGGCGGGACTGCCTGCTCCCTCCTCCCCGCGGCCGGCTGTGCTGCCGCACATGCCTCACCGCCCCATCGTACTCCCATCGCTAGCGTAGCCATCCCTCTACTCACCCACACCTGCTGTTATTCTCCTGCGACGGCAGACGAACCAGTAAACCCTCGTACAGTCGTACTCCCCTCCACGTGGGAAACAAAAACAATGGCCAAGTCTTCCCTGCCTCTGTGTTGTTCCCTTCCTAGGCCTCGCCGTCGTCCACCGCCCTAGTGCTCTCGGCGTGGCGTGTCAGCGTGGTCAACGACCGACATGCATCTGGAGTGGACTGTACATGGAGAGGCTGATAGCTAGGTCCATGGACGCACGCAAGGAAATGCCTCCTTATTACACGCAAAATAATGATTTCCTCCACCTGACATCTGGGACCCACCGAAACGGCCGCTGTATTTCGTGAAAAAAACATTACCGCCGCTGACAGCTCGGACCCACCAGCTATATCTTCGCACGCAAGGAAGTGCCTCCTTATTATGCACAAAAAAATGAATACTCCCCCTGCTAGCTGGGACCTGCTATAGTGGGCCTACTAAGTTGACGGGGACGAAGGGCTTTGTCAAGTTAGTCAATATGCACGATTCTAGCTCGACTAACCGTACGATGTCCATCCAATGGCTGTAGTGCTTCTTCACCCTCTGGTCTTCTTGCTCCAGCCGCCCAAAGCAGCGCCGATCGTGCCGCCTGCTCCTGCCTCCCGTTGCCGGCTGTGCTACCACGGAGGCCTCACCGCCCCCATACTACTCCCACTCCTGGCCAGGCTATCCCTCCACTCCACTCACCCACACCCCCTGTTATTCTGCGGCGACGGCAGCGCAGCCAAACCAATGAACCCTCATACTCCTCTCCGCGTGGGCATCCACTGCCGCGTCTTCCCCGGCTCCGCGTCGTCCCCTTCCTAGGCCTCGCCATCGTCCACCGCCGTGGTGCTGTCGGTGTGGCGTGGTCAATGTGGTCAATGACCGAATTCCATCGGAAGAATACTGTACGTGGAGAGCCTGACAGCTGGGTCAACGGCAGCCGCAAGGAAGTGCCTCCTTATTACGCGGAAAATAATTATTCCTCCACCTGACAGCAGTGACCCACCGAACGCCCACCAGTATATCGCGAAAATAACTTTTGCCCCTTATTGCGGGGACCCACCCCACGGGCCACCGTATTTCACGAAAAAAACGTTCCCCTGCTGTCAGCTCGGACCCACCGGAAGTGCCTCCTTATTACGCACAAAAAAATGAATACCTCCTGCTAGCTGGGACCCACCTTGGTGGGAGGCTGACTTGTGGGCCTACTAAGTTGATCGGGACGGAGGGCTTTGTCAACTTAGTCAATATGCATGATTCTAGCTCTAGTGACCATATGATGTCCATCCAATGGCCGTAGTGCTTCTTCAACCTCTGGTCTTCTTACTCCAGCCGCGCAAACCAGCGCCGGTCGTGCCTCGTGCTCCTGCCTCCCGTGGCCGGCTGCGATGCGGCGGAGGCCTCACCGCCCCCTACTACTCCCACAGCTGGCCAGGCCATCCCTCTACTCACCCACACCCCCTGTTATTCAGCGGTGACGACAGCCTCACACCGCAGCGAACCAGTGAACCCTTGTACTCCTCTATGCGTGGGCATCCACTATCGCGTCTTCCCCGGCTCCGCGTCGTCCCCTTCCTAGGCCTCGCCATCGTCCACCGCCCTGGTGCTCTCGGTGCGTCGTGGTCAACGTGGTCAACGAACGGCTTCCATCGGACGTGGACTGTACGTGGAGAGGCTGACAGCTTGGTCCACGGCAGCAGCAAGGAAGTGCCTCCTTATTACATGCAAAATAATTATTCCTCCACCTGACAACAGGGACCCACCGGACAGGCCACCGTATTTCGTGAAAAAAAATGTTTGCCCCTGACTGCTGGGACCCACCAGCTACATCTTCGCATAAAAGGAAGTGCCTGACAGTCGGGACCCACCTGGTCAAAGTGTACGTAGCGTTGTCATTTTGGTCGCGAACGTGTACGTACATACTAGTCGATGTAGAGGCGCGCACGTGTCGTAGTAGAGGCGCGCACATGTCATAGTAGAGGCGCGCACGTAGCATGTACACGTATGTACAGCGGCCAGGGTGCAAGAAAGAAAATACGGCCATGTATGTGTACATACGGGCGGGGTCTCGAACGCCTACTCGCGCATACGTACGGCCAAGGCTCTTGTACATGGCTGGGTCGGAATGGAGAAACAACATCGTCGTCGTGTTCATGGGGAGGCAACGGAATGCGTCGTGTTCATGGGGAGGCAATGATTTGCCTCGTGTTGATGGGGAGGAAACGGAACGCGTGGGAGCCAACCGGCTTGGTCGGAATGGAATGCGTGGTCGTCTTCATCGGGAGGGCTTGGACGGAACAGGCGATGGAAATGAGGCCTGGTGTACCGCAAAACAGAGAAAACGGCCTTGTGTTCGACCGGCCACGTTCGAAACGGGATCCTGTTCATCGGGAGGGGTCTGGCGTACCGCAAAACGGAGGAAACGGACCTCCTACGGTCGAAACGGGGCTCCTTTTGATCGGGAGGGGTGTGGCGTACCGCAAAACAGACGAAACGGACTTGTGTTGGAGCGCTACGGTAGAAACGGGGGTCCTGTTCATCGGGAGGGGTGTGGCGTACCGCAAAACGGGACTCCACGGGATACTGTTCATCTCCACCGTCGACCCCCTCCAACCTCCACGAGCTACTGTTCATGCACCGTCGACCTCCTCCAGCCTCCACCTGTGACTATTCATCCACGGGCTCCTGTTCATCCAGCCTCCACCGCGCGCTACTCCACCGGCTACTGTTCAACCAGCCCTCTCCACGGGCTCCTGTTCAACCACCCGTACACGGGCTACTATTCATCCTGCCCTCCACCGTCTACTGTTCATCCTGCCCTCCACGGGATGGTCCTGTTCATCCTGCCCTCCACGACGTCCTGTTCATCCAACCCCAACCGGCTCAATCGATCGGGGTCTTGTTCATCCAGAGGCAACACCACGGGGGCCTGTTCATCCACCCCCACCGGGAACTGTTCATCCAAACCCCCCCGCAACTCTCACTGTTCATCCAGAGGCAGCATCGATCGGCTTCAGTTAGCAGCAGTAGCGAAGGAATCGCTCGATCAGGTTCAGTTAACAGCCATCGATCAATCTCTTGGGTTCAGTAACGCGTAGCCTGCAGTGCAATCGCTCGGGTTCAGTTAGAGCCCAACGCCTCGCTCGGGTTCAGTTGGAGCCAACGCCTTGCACACATGCGCGTATGTGTACGAGAGAAGCGCGCATCGCTCGGCCCCCGACCTCCCACCGTAACCGGGAACTCCCCAAAATTTTCCTCCCCCTCGCTTCTACCACGGTTTTTACCGTCATGGACGGCCCAAAGAATGTCATGTAGCTGCGTCTCCGGCCCGCCCAGGATGAAAAGCCCTTTTTCTGTCATGAGTTTTTGTCATAGAAGTAGGAGCCCACCACATCTATGATGATACCAGGTTTTGTCACAATTATCGTCATAGAAGTGTCATATGTATGACAGAAAAAATTTCGTTCGACCCAAATTGTCATGGATGTGTCTTTTTTGTAGTGTTGTCAAATACAGTACGTGGTCAAACTTTGACCCAAAATACGCAAAACAAAAAAATACTTCCAAGACCAGCGCCGCTCTTCCGCTCTTCTCCTCTTAAACCACCGCAGCTCCTCTCCTGTTCCAATCTAAATCCAGCGTCGCTCCTCTCCTCTTCCATTTCAAAACCACCGCCCCTCCTCTACTGTTCCAATCCAAAACCAGCATCGCTCCTCTCCCGTTCTAATCAAAAACCAGGGCTGCTCCTCTCCTCTTCCATTCAAGAACCACCGCCAGTGAGTGAAGTGATGTGGAGAAGTAGATCGATGGAGGAGTACAACTGATACGTGAGGATCGCATAAGGCGACCCTATGAAGCTAGCTAGGATGTTGGAGATACAGTTTTGGTTTGACAACAAGGAAAAACTAGCGGCGACGGCGACATCCATGGCCTAATATCTGCAACAGAGCGAAAAGGCGGCGATACACTCGGAGGGAGTCGTCCGGGAGTACATAGAGCTGCTCCTCTAGGCCATGGAGCAAACAGATTCACCGAATCCGATTGTGAGGGAGCGGTGGTGGGAGTATCGATCCCAGATGGAGCATCCACGAGAGATTGAAGGATCGAGCATCTACAGGGTGCCGTTTGTGAGGGTGTCGTGCCAGAATGAGCCGGTGGAGTCTTCGTCGACCGAACCCAACTACAAGAGGAGAAAAACAGTTGGCCCGATGACGCTTCCCCGCCATCCTCTCCCTCTCCGTTCACATCGTCTCATGAGGCAGCTGTCTGCCACCGAGGAATAGGAGGGACTCCCCCCCTCCCCGCCCCTAGCCCAATAGTCGGACAGGTTGTGAATTGTCAGGAGGAGCTTAGCGTTGTTAGTATTTGCAGGTTGTGAATTGTGTTTTGTGTTGTGTATTTTGAGAGTACTTTCAGATATGAATGTCTTTTGAATTTCAGATTTGCAGTATTAAGCATATGAAGTATTTTATGAATTCTAGAGATCTATTTTTAGCACTTAAAAAAATGTAGTTTCGTAGGAGTATAAAAGTGCAGACAATGTTATTCTCAGAGAAGAAACTCCAAGTTTCAGTTTCAGATAAGAAACTCCAAGTTCAGTTTCAGATAAGAAACTGCAATTTCAGAGGCAGAGCATTTATATTAACACGGCCTTTTGAAACAGTGTTAACATCATGTTGGAAGTTTTATTCATGGTCGAAACTTTAACTACAAGCCAGTTAACATCAAGCTGATCAACATTCATGCATAGCACATCTTCATATGATGCACAGTCAAAAAGATATGCTATTTTCAAAATGCCC